>NC_026004.2:77544245-77720168 GCF_000442705.2 Elaeis guineensis | reverse complement strand
AAGGATCCCAATGTGTATACACTAAGTCCTAAGAAATAATTCTAGGGGTGGCTTTTTTTATTACATTTTTAGGTATATCCACCTCAAAACAGTTTTCAATTTGTGTATTAGACTGTTTTATGATCTTTTCACTCTTAAGTGTCATCATTTGGGCATGCTCTGGAAAGGTTTCATGGGCATTGGAGCTCTCATCCATATATTGCCCCTTCAAGTCACTTATGGGCTGATTAGATAATTCTTCTTCCTCCCTCCTATTAAGTGCAGTAGCTAGCTGATCGACTTGGATCTCAAGTTTAGCTAATGATTGACTTGGGTGTTCATTTCTAGCCCTTCTAATATGTGTAAAATTTTTTCTTCAAATGCTGAATTATGGACAATTGGAGAGGATTGCTTGGCATTCTGAAAGTGGTACACTGTGTGTTTGTAAGTTTCCTCTAGGTAGCTAGATTCATAGTTAAACACTGATTGTGGGGTCCAAAAAAAAATTAGGATGGTTTTTCCAATCCAGATTGTAGGAAAGAGAATCATGATGAGCAGTCTGGGTTTGGACTTGATAAACTTGCTCATGCATAAATCTCGAGAATTGAAGTATAGCTGGACATTCACTAACCAGGTGGGTGGGACTTGAGCCTATGATACAAACATCTTGAGGAGACAAGGGAGAGACAGGCAAGTGTCTGATATTCAATAGACGGTCAATTTTTTGAGACAACTTATCTACCTTACTGTGGATATCTATAGAGTTTCTAATCTCATAGATTCCAACTCATTGGGTCCATACATGGGTGTATCAGTGGCAGACATATGGTACAAAAAATTTTTGCTAAGAGTTTCTAATAGCTGTCATGCCTCATCTCATTTTGGAGCATGAATGTTCCACCACATGAGGCATTAACCATCCATCGGTGCTCTTCTGATAGGCCATCATAAAAGCACTGAACTAGTTGTCATTTAGGTATAGCGTGGTGTGGATATTTGTGGATGAGGTCCTTAAATTTTTCCCATGTTTCATCAAATGTCTCCCCATCCATTTAGGAAAAATGGGTGATGGCTTTTCTAATTTGATAGGTTTTTCCAATCGAAAAAAATATCTTGAGGAATTCACTTTGGAGTTGGTTTCAGGTTAAAATGGTTATCGATTTTAATATTTTTAACCTATATTTGGCTCTGTTCTTAAGTGAGAATGAAAATAATTTCAACCTAAGAGTATCATCAGAGAGATTGTGGATTCTAACAATAGAGCATATCTCAAGAAATTCATTTAGATATTTGTAAGGGTCTTCATGATTAAGTCTGTAGAAAGATGATAATATTTGGATAATACTAGACTTAATTTCATATTGGTCAGCCTCCACAGGAGGCACTTAGATATAAGGGAGATGGTTATAAAAATATGGGATAAAGTATTCCCTCAATTGATGAGGACATTCAGTTTCGTCTGGTGTAGCCATATTGCTATCCAGGATCAAACACAGATTTAAGCTTTTTATAGATTTTTTTTATTTTTATTTTTTTTTGAGATAAAAAGATGAAAAAAATTCTAAAGATAAGAACTTAGGGAGTCCTAAATCTAGAGATAATAGAGAAGAGTACTTTAATTAGGTTAAAGCTTCAATAGCAAGCAAATTATGCAATCAATCCTAACTAAGGGTTACTCTAGATCTAGACAGTTTCTAACTGTCAAGATCACTTTTGAGCACTCTAAGTAAAAGATTAGCCACTCAATTGATCAGGTAAGTGTAAGGTTAGTAGGGGTCTCCCATTGCTTTCCATAGATACCAATTAAAATTGATCAAGTAAGCAAATGGAATCAATTAAATAACCACCTTCCTTTGGGATGTAGTCTCTGAACCACTTTTCTTGACACCAGCTAATATGACTAATCCTAATCCAATCCAACTCTTAGGGTCCCTTATCCTAGTGAGCTCGAGAGTCCTTGGGGGCCAACATCTAATTAATTTTAAGTTAAGATTTAGATCAATACAAATGAAGGGTGGTGGTTTGTAGACCAAGAAAGAGTGATAAAATCTCCATCTTATATTGTTTAGGGTTTTGCTCTTAAGATATTTTATGGATACATGTAATGCAAAAAGGAAAGATGTCCAATACAAGTAAGAAGCTTTTAAGGCTTAATTAGTTTCTCTATTTTAGTTAAGTATTATGTAGTATCTTTATTTTCTTTTTATGTTAGGTTATTTAAAGTAAGAAGAATAAAAGGTAGTTTTAATTAAGTTAATTAGATTTGAGGAGGTTTAAAGAATCTAACTAAATGAAAAGTAAATTATTCTCAGCTATAAAAAGCAGTAAATCGCTAGACTATAGGAAGCAAAAAAAAAATTCTATACTTGCAAATAAAATAATCTAGCTACATTTTTTATTTGATTTTTTAATTTTTGTGAGACTCAAAACAACTAAAACATGATCTCCAGCAATGGCTTCAAACTTTGATCGCTGTCGTAGGCGATCAAAAATAAAATCTAACTCAAACTACATAGATAGAGTGAGTCAGAGTTGAATCCATAGAGATCAGTGGGATTATGTTCACTTTTAATTAGGATTAAATTGTAAAACTAAAAATATGAAAGAGTGGGAATATGGTTGAAAGGAAACAAAAGTTCGAACTAAATGAAAATTATAATTAATAAGCAAGTAAATAAGAAAGGCATCCCAGAATTTCAATTTGATTTTTTTTAATGAAATATAAATTAGTTTTTTATTATGTAATTACTAAAACTATGATTAATCTTCGATCATAATCTATCTCGCTGGATACAGATCATAGTATCTTGATCTGCCCCTATGTAGTCATAGATTATTCTAAGTATCAAATCATAAAAATAAATAAAATATCCTATAATCAGATCCTGATCATAGCCTATCTTGTTGAGCATGAATCGTACCTTTAGATCATGACTCATCTCTATATAACCATAGACTATTCAAAGATCTAAATTATAGTCCAAACAATAAGCACAATACTTGAAGTAATGAAAGAAGAATTTTATTCATGAAAGAAAAGATCATTACAATCAAAATTTAATTACATAACAAAGAAACTAAAATATAAATATTAGAAAGAACCTCATCTACTCTCCTGAAGACTCAGAGTTTAGCCGCACATGGAGTCTGCAAGCATCATCTTCATGGGAGGAAGATAAGGAAGAAGACTCCTGGCTGCCACCCTCTTTTTCTCTCAAAAAATCCCTTACAAAATCTCAAAAAAAAAATTAAAATTTAAGGTTTCTATGGCCTGCTCACTATTGCTCATGTCCTCTTTCAAATCCCATGGCCTCCCCTTAAAATAGAGTGAAAACTGATTAAAATCAAATTAAATTCGAGCTTTTAATCATTGTCAAACTCCTCAACCTGCACCTGCTGTCGTATGGAGATCAAACATCTAAAAAGTCAGCTCAAAACATTTCAAAACAGATCGGATGCGTTCTCAGCCGTTGGATCGTTCACTGGATCGAATCTCATCCATTGGATGGTACAAACTCAGCCCAAACTCTTTTCTTCAATTGGAAATGTTTCTGACCATTCGATCAAGCTCCAAGATAGCTTTGGACCATTGGATCGCACTCTGAAGTGGGCCACCATCGCTGGATATGGTAAGGATAAACCATAATCATCCGATCATGTGTAAAACTCACTGGTAACCGTCCGATTGCATGCTGGCATATGAATCGGGTGAAACTACTCCTATGGACCGCGCTTTGATTTTGTGGACCAATCGATAGGTCTATCATGCACCGAGTAGCAATTGGGTTTGATTTTGAGCCGATTTTGAGTTAGTTTTGGGCCCAATTTCAGCTTGAATTCGAATCTTCATTAGTGATCTGTTTTAAGTCCAATTTGTTTCAAATTTTCTTTTTTTTAACCTACGAATTGGACTCTTTTCATTGATGATCATTTTTCCTACAAAAGATAAATAGAAGTATTAAGTTTTTAAGAGTTAAAATGAATTAAGTTACAAATTAATGCTTTTATAGATATATTTAATGTACTTGTCAATGCTTAGAGATGCTTATTATTATAAGGAGGCCTTCAAAAGATTGCAATATTAATTTCGATCCTAATAAATTCAATATGTGTCAAATAAATGATCAATGAAAAATGATAAAAGTATTTTGTCAAGCTTTGTAAAATTTATATAATATCACTGAGCTTCTTCAAGCACTACATATCTAACTATAAACCTCACTTTCAAGAATTTTATGAAATTTAGTTAAAAATTATGGAATGATGTACAAATCCTAAAGATTAACTTTTTCTCTTTATACCATTAACTAAAAAGGAGAAGTTTGACAAATATTGTAACAATCTAATCTTGTGCTAGCAGTGTGTTCATTCTTAAGTGTTTGGCATAAAATGAATATGGTGATATTTTATTACTCATAGATTTATTTTTTAAATAGAGAAAAAAAGGTTAGTGATGTTCATAATGTCATGTGAAAGTTTTATAGTGAGTATAAAAAAAAATTCTCTTTCTAATGATAGTAGTTCATCGAGAGATAACAAATATATTTTTGATGAGTTTGATAAGATAGAAGGAAGAAGAAAAGGTTCTCACAATTTATAAAAGAGAATGCATAGTAGCAGCAAATTAAAATATATTTAGATATACATATAAAGGACTTGTTTATTCATAGGATGAAGTTGATGTCTTTGATATTTTAGGCTAGAGAGAGACTGGATAAATTTAGGCAGTTCGGCTCAAGTGAACCAATAAGTTTAATGATCCAAAGTATTCTTATTTTATCTTGGATTACAATAGATATTTTGACAACTTCAGTATCTACTATAGCATCAGAATCAGCATTTAGTATAGTGGATGAGTAGTAGAAGCATTCTGAAGTTCAATAGATTTTAATATTATTAAAGCTATAATTTATTTTCAAGATTAGCTAAGATCTGAGAAAAAAGTAACTTATCATATTTTACATAATATTTTTATTAATTTTAACTTATCTATAGTACTTTACTTCTTATTTTATTTTAGATCCTATTATGTTTGTTGTTCATAATTTTAATCCTCTTGCTATGCTGGATAGCTACTCTATCACTACTGAAAACTCTAATAAATCAGGATCTATTCATACATCATGATAAGGTAAATGAATATTATATGCTATTTCAAAGATAATTAGTTTATTTTTTTAATTTACATATATCAAACCTATTATACCAATATCATCATTTTTAGTTCAAGGTAATTAGAGTATTGAAGATTATCACATGATGTTATTCAATTAAAAAGAAATTGAACTATTTTACTATTATAGTTTATGAATTTTTCAATAGATATTGTGTTTTTTTGTACCAAAAAACAGATATTTGTGTTTATGAGATGCATTTAAGATTTATCTTTGAATAAGGTTAATTATGATAGATAGTGGTTGTGTTTTTGATACTAATTTATGCATTTAAATCCTTCCTCTTATATCATCTATCTTATGAAGATTATACTACTTATTTGAATTATATATTATTGAAATTCTTACTCTTTTAACATTAGACACCATAGATCTAAAATAATATTTTGGTTCTTGTTATGGTGGAGTTAAAACATGGAAGCTTTAGTTAGAAAGTAAGTGTATATTTATTATTTTTTAATTTATTATTATTATTTAAGAATACTGATGTATATTAATTGACCTTCTTATTTTCTCATATTTGTATTTTGGTATTTTTATTACGAGTTTCGACAAGCATACATTCATGTTAGCTAAGGAGAGTGTTGGTAATCATTTGGATTTTCAATATGAGGTACATGTTATCTCTTTTTTTAAATAGTTTAGATTTTATGATTTACTTCTTATTTCAATGGAGTTTTACATTATAATTATCTCTCTTATATGTAATTATGATTATCTTAAATTATAATTATGATTATCTGAATTTTTTATGATCATATCATTATTACTTATTTTCATCATTAAATTTTGCTTAAAATTTGATTAATATTTGAAATAGTATTTCAGTTATATCCATATCCAGATAAACAAATATGGATATACTTAATATCCGAGTTGTATCCTTATCTATTTATAAGGATATGCTAAATATTCGATTCGTACCATATTTATTTAGAAAAAATATGAATATTGATATCGGTTTAATATTCATATCTTAGTTGTAAAATTTGGATATATATATATATATATATTGATGCGGGATAATCCTAACGAAAAAGATAAAAAATCAATCCTAAAGATCAAGCTCCCTCCTATTCATCAACAATAAATTACATTCGACTAGGGACATCATCATTCTCAAGACAGATAGTATAGTTGCCTATACTCTGCTTAGGAGGCGTGATTGATTGATACGAAATCAAAACGAGATCAATCTAAATGATGCAGATGAATGCCATTCTAGAGATCAGTAAATAACTAGCAATAAGAAAGTACATAAACATATAGTAAAAATTACACATGCTCACGAGTAAATGCAAAAAGAAATATGAATGGGATGAGGGAGAGTAAAATATTAATCCATGAAAAAATTCGAGAAGATGATAAGAATCCAGATCGTGGTAGCTAAGAAACTATCTTGATTAGGACTTTTAATCTTTTAACTAAATAGATCTATCGATAAAAAACTAGGTCTTTACCAATATTGAATCTAATAAAAAAAATAAAAATCAACGATCAACTAAGAAAGAACGAAGGTCCTTGACAGTATATGATCTGTAGAATAAGGGATCACTCTTTTCTCTTATTACGATAGATAAAAATTTTGGAGGAGACAGATCTTCTCTTGATGGGATAGGCTTGCATGGATAGATGGTGGAGTCGAATCGGGATCGTAGGAATATTGGATCTTAAAAAGATGAAGATTAAAAGGATAGGAAAGCAAGTGGGCCTCACATCCTCCCCTTGTGGTACGATTTGTGTCTCACACCCTCTCCCTCTCAGAGCAATTGATACAAGTATTTATGAAGTTTGTAAAATCATTCATTGTCCTCTTTATGAAAAATACAAAGATTTATATAGGACCTTAGGGATCCTATTTCTTTAGGAACCCTTACCTTTTTCAAGGAAGAAATCAATCCTCCCATAAAAAAAATAAAGCATTATGTCTGATTTCCAAACAAAGTAATCTACCATGGGAAAAAAATTAATTCTTTAATAAAATAAGTAGGTAGCCAAGAATTTTTAAAAAATTCGAGGAAAGAAATAGAACTCCATGTGGGCGCTTGATGCTTGGCACAACTTGGCATAAGGATCCTTAGGCACGGCACATGCTGGCATGCATATTTCCTCTCTAGGCGTGTGGAGAGTTGTGGCTCTAAAGGTGACATGGACAAACCCAATATAAACCCAAGTATGGCCCTATAGACCCAAAACTAAATACATCAAGATAATTTTATTGACTGAAAATAAATAACTGAAGTAGAGTCAATCTAATGAGGCTTCTTCGATCCAAATCGAATCCAAATCATGTCGCCGACTTCTGATGACTTTGGTGTTCGCACCAATTCTCCCAGGGTGGGGAGAACTCGACCCTATCGAGTGTGGGTCAATTCTGCTCTGATGACACTCAAGCAAATCAGGATCAATGTGCTGCAGCTCTTCTCGAGTGATTCAGGTATCTTCAGACTCCGATTGACCTCGCCATCTGATCAAATACCGCTGATAGGCTCGACTCCAAGTGGAGAAGATCTGATCGTCCAAAATTCTCTCAATCTAATTATATTTTGCTGACATTCTGGCTAGTGAACACTAAGGACAGGCTCGCTCTCAAAGGTTGGTTCAAGCTCAAATGGCTCACTAGGTATCCAAGTTGGCTCTTTATAGGTGACCTGATTTGTAATATTAAAAGTAGAGATAATCCCAAAATTGAAAAATAAGTCCACAACATACGTATTTGATCTGATTTTCTTTATGATGTTAAACGGATCTGCTCTTCGAGCATGTAACTTCTTTACAGTTTCAAGTGAAAACCGTTCAGGCCTTAATTGAACCATCACAAAGTCTCCCTCTGCAAACTCTTGGGCATGTCGATGAGAATCTATATTCTGTTTATAAATTTTATTATTAATGCTAATTTTTTACTGATCTCTTTATGTAGGCTTGATATGCTATGCAAATAACTCTGTAGATTCAAAAATTCTAGCATGCATGAGCAATGAGATGAGGTCTATTAGTTTTCTAGATTGATATCCATGAACTACTTCAAAAAGACTCATGCCAATGGACTTATTAATAGAGCCATTATATGCAAATTTAACTCGAGGTAGCAAAAGATCTCAATTACCCATATGTTCCCCAATCAAGCAATGCAACAGATTTCTAAGACTCCTGTTGACCACTTCAGTTTGATTGTCCGTTTGTGGATGATAAGCAGAAAAAAATTTTAGTTTTGTGCCTAGAAGGTGCCATAGAGTTTTTCAAAAATAGCTCATAAATCTAACATCTCTATCAGACATAATAGTTTTAAGCAATCCGTGTAGTCTAACAATCTCATTAAAGTATATCCTTACAACTTTTGATGCATCAGACATTTGGCAATAGGGCAAAAAATAGATCATTTTTAAAAATCTATCTACACCACTAGTACAGAATCATGCTTCCTAACTGTCCTAGGTAATCCTAAAATAAAATCCATACTAATATCTTGCCAAGGACAGTTTGGTATAGGTAAGGGTGTATATAGGTCGGTGTTTTATTTTTTCTACTTGGCCACGGTGCACGTTCTACACCGGACAACAATTTGGGCGATATCTCTTTTTAAGCTTGGCCAAAAGAACTGAGCTTCTACCAACTCTATGATTTTATTTCTATCAAAGTGTCCAGCTAATCTTCCAGCATGTAGTTCCCAAACTAGAAAATCTCTTAAAGATGTATGAGGGACACAGCCTAGTTTCTCTAAAAAGGTAACCATCCTAAAGGGTATATTCACTATATTTTTTAGATGGCTCTTTTTATAAAGTGATAAGTATACTACTAAAATCTAGATACTCCTCATAATCTTCTTTAATTTTATTAAAATCAACAACTTCTATACTAACGGTGGACAGCAAAGTATGATGATGACTCAGGACATCAACAGTATGATTCTCTACACCCGCATAGTGTTTCAAAACAAAAGTATAGCCTTGCAAAAACTCGACCCACCTATCATGTCTATGATTCAGTTTTTTTTAAAAATTCAGGAATCAGAGGGCCTCATGGTCAGAGTACAAAACAAATTCTTGCGACAGTAGGTAATGTCTCCAGTATCTTAAAGTTTGGATTACCACGTACAACTCCTTATCATAGGTAGAATACTTGAGTTTATAATTGTTAAGTTTCTCACTAAAATATGCTACCGGATGACCTTCTTGACTAAGGACACACCAATCCCAACTCCTAACACGTCGCATGCTACTTCAAAAATCTTAGAAAAATCAGGTAGACATAAGATTGGGGCGTGGGTCATCTTGTCTTTAATATCTAGGAAGGCTCTATTAGCTATCCTAGTCCATTCAAAATCTTCCTTTCTAATGCAGTCAGTGATCGGAGCAACTATGGTGCTAAACTCTTTTATGAACCTACGGTAAAAGGTTACTAATCCATAAAAACTCCACACATCATGCACACTCTTGGGTACCGGCCACTCAACTATTGCTCTAATCTTTTTAGGATCGACAGATACACCATCGGAGATAACAACAAAACCTAAGAAGATGACATGATCTATCATGAAAGCACACTTCTTAGGATTGGCATACAAGCTTTCTATTCTAAGAACTTGGCACACTCTTCGAAGATGGTCTAGATGATCCTCTCTAGTTCGATTATAGATCAAAATATCATCAAAGTATATGACTACAAACACTCCTATAAATGGTCATAGTACTTGGATCATCAACCTCATGAAAGTACTAAAGGCATTGGATAATCCAAATGGCATCACCATCCACTCATACAAACCATTTTTTATCTTAAAAGCAGTTGTCTACTCATCTCCCGATCTAATCCTTACTTGATGGTAACCACTCTTAAGATCAATCTTAGAAAAAATAGTGGCTCCGATCATCATATCTAGCATATCATCTAACCTAGGCATGGGAAAGCGGTACTTAATGGTGATCTTGTTAATGGTACGGCTATCTATGCACATCCTCCATGTACCATCCTTCTTTGGATCAATAGTGCAGGAATGTGCAAAGACTCAAACTCTCTCTCACGAATCCTTTTTTAATTAGCTCTCCAACTTATCTTTGTAGCTCGGCATGCTCAGTAGAGTTCAACCTATAGTGGGGCAAGTTAGGTAGGATAGATCTAAGAACTAAATCAATGGCATATTGAATGTTTCTCATAGACGGTAAGTAATCTGGGAGATCCTCAGGGAAGACATCATGAAACTCACTAAGAAGGCTAGCTACTTCCTTAGGATAATCTACCTTAGGGTCCTCACGAACTTCTCTCGCAGGAAGTATTCAAACTGGTGATCCTTCACTCATGGTCATCTCTAATTCTTTAGTACCTATCAGATGGAGGCTTTTCTTTGTGATATTTTTCTTTGGTCCATTGCCTATCTTTCTATTGATAGCCTTAGGTGGGGAAGAATTAATCATGTTTTTTTTATTTTGATGAATAAACCTACAGGAGTTGGTTCTACCATAAATCGTAACATCATTATTAAATAGCCAAGGCCGACCTAATATGATACTTCCGACTTTCATGGATAAGACATCACACCAAACATGATCCTGGTAAGAATAAAGCTGGATGGGAACACGGCATCTAAATTTGATGAAAATAGAGGAGGAATCTATCTAGGACACACGGTATAGGCTGGGATGATCTATAGGAGTTAATCCTAATCGCTTAACCATATCGGTGGAGATGGCGTTGATACAGCTACCGCTATTAATGATCACCTTATAAATTTTATGATCAAATTTTATGAAGGTATAGAAAATAGAGGTCCTACGCTAGTCTTCACTTTTCTTAGTCGGTACTACAACATATCTAACGACTCCAAGCCTAAGGTCTGACTCGGGTGCAACATAACCTAAGATGTCCTCAATACTCTCAAACTACTCGACTAAGTCTGGATCAGCTTCATAAACTTTCTCCTCAATATTTTTTAGGATTTCTTCTTCTAGTTTTTTCACTAATAATGATCGATTGGGCCATTGTGTAGCAAAGTGACTGTAACTATGGCACTTGAAGCAATAGAATCGAGAACTACTTTCTTTTGATAACTCTCCAATGGCTTCTTTTTTTTTATCTTCTTTTCTCTCAATAGGGTGTGTAGGTGGAGGTCCGTTACTAGGAGCCTAGTTAATAGTGGGTCTTGATCCAAAAAGAATTACTCGACTGGGTTTAGGACGATGGAGAGTCGAGTATCTAGAAAGCCTCTCAAAGTTTAAGACAAGTTGATAAGCTTGTTTTAACATAATTATCTCTCGCAAAAAGAGCTCACGCTAGATATCTTCTCGTAATCTAGCTTTAAATCTAGACAAGGTAACAACTCTATCTTCATCTACTCCATATCTCATGAGGTACTCATTAAATCTCATGATGTACTTGGTGACTGATCTATTTTCTTGAGTAAGTCTCTGCCATTGATCTAAGAGTCTTTATTGATAAAAGGTGGGGAGGTACTTCTCTCGGAGTTTTTCTTTTATCTCATCCCAGGTTTCTATCAGATTTTATCTTCTCTGGTTAAGAAGATGCTCAACACTTTTTCAATAAAATCGGACTTGCCTAACCAACTTCATTCTAGAAAATCTAACTCTCCTTACTTCAGACATTTCGTACCATCCAAAATAGTGGTCCATGCTCGATTTTCAGTCTAGGTACTCTCTCGGATCTAGACAACCATCAAAACTTTGGGCTTCGACCTTCACATTCCTAAGGATATGCTCATCTTGGTCAAACTAGATATGGTGCGGGCGTGCCCCTATAGGTTGATCTAGTTCTAGGTTCCTATCTCTCTGCCCTATAGGCGTCGGAGAGACTCAGATTCAGGTTATTTCTACTTAGTTTCTTCTAATACTATTATTCTCTCATTTATAACTTTCATAAAATTTTTCAGTCAGAGTATTAATGATGACTGCTGTATTGGGATCCATATTGGGGTTAGGTGGGGAAGTAGGATGTTGGTACTAGGTACCTGATCTAGTGGTCATACAAATCTAGGATACAGAAATAAGGTATAGTAAGAAAATTAAAATATCTGAAAATAAATTATGAAATTTAAAGTATAAAAATTTAAATTGCTGAATTTAAACTAAAGTCGTAATCAACCGGCTTTGATACCAAATTGATGTGAGACAATCCTAACGAAAAAGAAAAGAAATCAATCCTAAAGATCAAGCTCCCTTCTGTTCATCAACAACAAATCACATCTGGCTAGGGGCATTATTATTCTCAGGACAGATAGTATAGTTGCCTATACTCTGCTCAAGAGGTGTAATTGATTGATACGAGATCAAAGTGAGATCAATCTAAATGATGCAGATGAATGCTATTTTAGATATCAGTAAACAACTAGCAATAATAAAATACATAAACAGATAGCAGAAATTAAATATGCTCATGAGTAAATGCAAAAAGAAATATGAATAAGATTAGGGAGAGTAAAATATTAATCCGTTAGAAAATCCAAGAAGATGGAAAAAATCCGAATCATGGTAGTTAAAAACCTATCTCGATTATGGCTCTTAATCTTTTAACCAAACAGATCCGTCGATAAAGAACTAGATTTTTACCAACATCAGATTTAATAAAAAAAATGAAAATCAAAGATCAACTGAAAAGGAATGAAGGTCTTTGACAGCATGTGATCTATGGAATAAGGGATCACTCTTTTCTCTCATCACAATAAATGAAAATTCTGGAGGAGACAGAACTTCTCTTGATGGGATAGGCTTACATGGATAGATGGTGGAGTCGAATTGGGATCGTAGGAATACTAGATTTCAAGAAGATGAAGATTAAAAGGATAGGAAAAAAAGTAGGCCTCATACCCTCTCCTTATGGGGCGATTTGGATCTCACACATACTCTCTTTCGGAACGATTGACACAAGTATTTGTGGGGTTTGTAAAATCATTTATTGTTTTCTTCATAAAAAATATAAAGATTTATATAGGATCCTAGGGGTCCTATTTCTTTAGGAATCCCTTACCTTTTATAAGGAAAAAATCAGCCCTCCCACAAAAAAGTAAAGCATAATGTCTGGTTTCCAAACAAAGTAATCTACCATGAAAAAGAAATCAGCCCTTCAACAAAATAAGTAGGTAGCCAAGAATTCTTAAGAAATCCTAAGAAAGAAATGAAACTCCATGTAGGCGCTTGATGCTTGGCACAACTTAGCATGAGGATCTTTGAGTACGGCACATACTGGCATGCATATTTTCTCCCTCGATGTGTGGAGAGTTGTAGCTCCTAAAGGTGACGTGGACAAACCCAATACAAATCCAAGTACAGTCCTATGGACCTTAAACTAAATACATCAAGATAACTTTATTGATTGAAAATAAATAACTGAAGTAAAATCAATCTAATGGGGCTTCTTCGATACAAATCGAATCCAAATCATGTCACCGACTTCTGATTGCTCTGATGTCCGCACCATATATATATATATAAAATATGGATATTGATATCGATTTAATATTCATATCTTAGTTATAAAATTTGAATATATAAAAAAATATGGATATCGATTTAATATTCATATCTTAGTTGTAAAATTTGGATATATAGAAAAAATATGGATATTGATAACGGTTTATATATATATATATATATATATATATATATATATATATCCATTTTCAGCTATAGGAAGCGGGGTGTTATAGTCATTTAAGACTGTATGTTAAAGATGCGGGGAGAGAAAATATCCCGTTAACATGCAAAATTAAATTTTGAAGGCTAAAGAAAACCTTTTTGGTGGGTGATTAAAGTGCAATTCATGTTAATAACATGACACACTCACGGCCGTCCGCAAATGCGTCACTCGCATGCGTCGCACGTTTCATGTACTGCCGCTCCGAGAAGGCTCCGGATGCACCTCCCGCATGCGGGGCGCGCGTTTCCGGTGCCGGGTCGGGGGTTGTATCCTTCGTTCGAAAGACGGATTCACCTTCCTTTGCAGGAGCAAACCGTTGGATCATCCACTTCTTGCTTCACGATCGGTGCCAATGGATTAACGACGAGTCAGGAGCGCTTGGAGAGCTGTGTGGTTGGTGATCCAACGGTGGATTCGCGCGAAGGAGCTGAATCCTCCTTCCACGCGAAAGATACTCCGCGGTTCTCCGGTGTCACCGCCGCCCACCTCGGTGAACGGTGGACCCTTTCTACCCTCACCCGGCGCAGGGGGAGTAACCAACGAGACGCCCTCAACCCAACAGGCCGACGCATCCCTCCCGGCCCACGTCAAGGCAGCGAGTCGAAAAGCCGTGAGCGATGGCGAACTCGATTCTGACCCCCGAGCAAAGGTACGCCGCGGGAGGGCTGCTCGCTATCGCCCTCCGCCATGCGCAGCTCCTCCAAATCCTCCCCTTCGACTCCTCCTCCTTCTCCATCGCCAGCAGCGCCGCCGACGGCGGCGGCGGCAGCAGCAGCAACACCGACGAGGACGACAAATCCTCCAATCCCCATCATCATCGCCATCATCACTGGATACACAAGTCTGGCGGCCTCCCTCGCCCCGTTTTCGAGTCGCTTCTTGCCTCGATGCTCTGCCTTCTTCTTGTTTGTTTGTTTGTTTGTTTGTTCTTAGGATGACTTGTATTTGCTGATTCTTGTAAAGATTGCTGGACATTGAATCTATGGACTGGCCTGGAGTGCGTGAAATGGTAAACCACATGAAGGGCGATGGCAAGGAAGGGGATAGCCACTCCTCCCAGCTCTGGACCCATGAGTCCCATGGCCTTCTTCATCCCGTTTTCCGGTCTTTTCTCACCCCACTCCTTTTAATGATTGTTTTTTCCAGTTTCATGGAATTGAGGTTCTGGAGTTTGCTCTGATACGCTGAAACTTTGTAGGTTCTTGGAGATTGATTCCAAGGCCTGGCCCGAATTGGAGAAAGTGGCTGTTTCTACTCCAGCCAGGCAACAAGTTGTGATGGTATGCCTTCCAATTCCTTTTCTTTCTGCTCTCCTGTTCTATCAGTTTGCTGCAAGATGATGTCTGCTTGAGAGAAGAATAAATGTTTGCTCAGTTATAGAGCTTGAAATGAAGTAGGTTTGCGTAATTATGATGTTGGTAAATAAAGCTCGTATGAAAAGGCATGAGGTGTATGATTAAAATGTATCACCCGAGAAATTTGATAAAGAGGTGAGACAAGAATTAACGCCAAGATAATCTGATTCTGAATTAAAGGAAAATAGCCATCAGCAGGAATGCATGTTGGGTCAAGGCCACAAAACGGACTTTGAAATCTGCCAAGCTTATGGTCAAGGAAGCACCATCAGAACTTTGAGAGTCAAAAGGATAAAATGAGACCATAACCATAGATCACCATCAAGCCCAGTTCAAATGTGAAACTTCGTTTTCCAAGCATTCCTATTGGGGCCTACATAAAGACGGCACCTACAAGTTTTTTCAAATCATATTGCACAAATTTCTTGATTGTTTTCTAGATGTTTGCTTTGGATTAGGCAACTTTTTGATAGAAAATGGAGCTTTTTTTTGGTACCAGAGCCTCCTTTGGTCTTTTGCTGCATGTGCATGTGCTATCTCCATCTCAATTTTTTCTCCATCATTTCGCCCTCAACTTGCAAGAACATGATGGAGAATCATAACATTGCTAGGAAAGGTTTTAAATTCTAACAATTCTAAAAGATTGCTAGAAGTTTAAATTCTTGGGCTATATGGTGCCACTTTTCAATGGATTTACTTTTTCTTTCTTGAGTTGAAAGATGGATATGTAATAAATACAATCCTTTACATGCAAAGGCCTCTAAAATAATCCTTATTAGTTATTATTGTACTTTACAAAGATTATTATAATGCATTATAAAAATAACTTTTTATATAAATACATATGATATTCTATAACTACATGGAGTGGCGGTGAGCTATCATCATCCTTATGATGATGATGATAACGTATGACCCACCTTGCAATAGTATTAGTTTGCTGTAGTTAATAGGTAAATATAATTTATTTTGTGCTCTTACTTCTTGTCTGGTTAGTTTATGCTTAATTAAGTGATATTGGTAATTTTATTAGGAAATCAGTATGTTCATATGATTTATTGAAGCTATCAAGCTTCGACATAATAGCCTAATTTCAGCTTGAAAGCATGAGAACTACATAAATTATCATATTTGATCACCTAAAACATAGTTAAATAATGTGATATAACTTGTCTTAATTTTTCTATTTTTATTTTTCTTTGTTTTTGGATTTTTTTCATGATCTTTTTAACTGAAACTCTGCTACTTGGAGTGAGACTAGTGAAACCGCTGAAATTGCTGAAAATCAAATCTCTAACTGAGAGATACCAAATCTGAGTTTTAAAAACTTGCAAAGTTTTGAACATTTTGTTTATCCTGCTGATGATATTGCATGTTTGTCTTGATATATAAGGACCTGAGATATACTCATGATAGGTTGGCTCCAGGTGTTCTTGGGACATATTTGGTGAAATATGGGCCTTAGAGTCAATAAAACATGATTGGAAACATCATATACATAAGCTACACTTGTCTTTTATGGGCAAGGAACTTGCAGAGACACACATGTGGTGGTCTCAGTAGAACAGGCAAGTTCCTCACCTATTTATATCATTAAGGTTCTTCTATGTCTTTCCTTCTGTACATTTATTGTTTTATACTGAATTCACTCAATTTTTTGTGTTTTATTATTTTAGAATATCTGATGTCTTGATGATAATTCTGCAATTTACTGGTGGTATATTTTCATTCCGATGAACTCAAAATATATTTGAAGTATTGGAACTTTGAAATTCATTGGCAAGAATTTCTTGTGAACAAACTTTCTGAAGTTTATTGTCCTTAATTCCTTATGTTATGATATCTCACTTAAAGGTATTTAACTCTACATTCTGAGGTTACACAAACTTGATCTTTTAACTTAACTATTTACCTAGGGGTACGATCACTGCCCCTATCAATTTTAGGAAAATGCTTATAAATTTCTTGAAATACTCAGTAATAGGTAAAGCTACTAGCCGGTTTATATCAAGTTGTGCGACAACCCAAGATACCTCCTTCATGTGCAAAAACTTCTTCATTTGTGATGAAGATCTAATATAACCATTCTAACTATTGTCATAAGTAAGATCCTACATCACTATATTATAGGCACATATAGTTCCGAGAAAGGTTAATGATAATAATCCTCGCACTTTTACTATGTGGTACGTAGATTCTGAAGTTTTAAGCAATTCATTTATTGGATTTTAACTTTTATGTCACTTTACTTTGAACTCTGTTCCTTCACTTATGTGTGTGTTTGATATTCTTTTTATTCTCACTGTTTGTCTATTCTTTCCTAGTTCCTGAAGACAATCTTTGATGACAAGGAAGCATCCTCAGAAAGATCAAATCAAGAATTTGCTTTGACAGAAGCAGTTGATTCTATGGTAAAGGATTTGCAAACTTCTTCTGCCTCAGCTGAGGCAATAAAGAAGCACAAGCACAAAGATAAATATCATGAAAGAATCACTTCTGATGTGATGTGTAGAATTTCTGAAGTGACATCTAAGCCATATGAAATCTTTGAAATGGCAAAGCTGAAATCCTTATTCAGTAGGGAGGAGGCACAGGGTCAATCTAACAATGAGCATGGTGAAAAATCTTTCCTGGAGGACATTTTAGCCAATTATCAGCAGAAAGTGGTAGTTCTATATGAACTTCTTTCTGCCTGTGTGGCTGATATACCTCAAGAAAGTGAGAAACCTTCACAACACAGGAAGGGCTATGATGCCCGTCACCGTGTTGCTCTACAATTGTTGGCAAAGTGGCTCGATGTTGAGTGGATAAAAATGGTTGGTTCATCTACTGAAACTGCTTTTAATATAGAACAAGAGCTTCTCTAATATGACTCTATTCATTATTGTTTCTCTTGAATTTCTAGAGATGTGTATGTCTTTCACTTTTTCCTCAAGCAAGCATGAAGATGTGATGCAACTACTATGTTTCTTCCCCTGCTTTTGAAGTAACATATAATTACTGGATGATGTCAAGCTTAATTAATTTCATAGTCTGGGCCTTGACTTTTCTTACTGGTTGTCATTCATATGATCAAACCTCTATTGTTTTTGTTCAGTTCTGACACTGGCATCAGCTGTGTTAAAACACCAAGGTAAGGCCACATTGTGGCATTCTAACTTTTAACCTGCAACAACTAAAGCTTATTAACCATAGTCCAACATATCTGGCTTTTTATTTTATGTAAACTTCAATCCATGAGATTTTGAGTCATGGTAGTTATTTTGCTTAATTGAGCCCAAGTTGGGTAACCAGGTGCTGTCTTGTTATCCAAAATCTTTTTAATACATAGCATACTTTATGCTTTGCCTTATTAATATTTGCTTCTGTACTTTGCATGTTTATGGCTTGTATAGTGCTCAGATTCTATTGGCTTACTAGATATGAAAACCTGTTTGCCTTCAGCATTGCCTTGAAAGATGCAGAAGCCTGAGACTCCAACTAATATCTTTATAGACCATGTTATTTATCATTGTTTCATTTTGAACTAGCTCGATAAATTGATATTCTCTTTCATAGACTCGTATTTCCAACTTTTATGGAATTGTTGCTTTCGACAGTTAATGCTGTTTTCATCTTGGCATAATTTAGTTTATCAGTGTTAACTGACCACTGGACTCGAAAATCTTAAGCTGTTGGGAAGTGGTCAACAATGTATATCAGGCCTGAACAATCAGAAATCTCATGCTAATGCTATTGAAAATAAGAATATAGGGTGGTACTTATAATTGTATTCTAAGCAATTATATTCAATAGGCAGGTGTAGTTGCTTGAGCTTACTACTTGAACGGAAAGATATAGTACTATAAAGTAATATACTAGTGAGAATATCAGATGTTTCTTTTATATGAAGTTCTTTCTGCCTGTGGCTGATATACCTCAAGAAAGTAAGAAACCTTCACAGCATAGGAAGGGCTGTGATGCCTATCACCGTGTTGCTCTACAATTGTTGGCAAAGTGGCTCGATGTCGAGTGGATAAAAATGGTTTGTTTGTCTACTGAAACTGCTTTTAATATAGAACAAGAGCTTCTCTAATATGACTATTCATTATTGTTTCTCTTGAATTTCTAGAGATGGGTATGTCTTTCACTTTTTCCTCAAGCATGAAGATGTGATGCAACTACTATGTTTCTTCCCCTGCTTTTGAAGTAACATATGATTACTCGATGATGTCAAGCTTAATTAATTTCATAGTCTGGGCCTTGACTTTTCTTACTGGTAGTTATTCATGAGATCAAACCTCTATCATTTTGTTCAGTCTTGACACTAGCATTAGTAGTGTTAAAACACCAAGATTGAGTCCAAGTTTTCAAGGCCACATGGTGGCATTCTAACTTTTAACCCACAATAATTGAAGCTTATTAACTATAGTCAACCTATCTGGCTTGTAGTATAAATAAATATTGATGTCTAAAATCTGATGGAGTATCAATGTGACTTGTAGATGTTGGGATCATAATAGTATTGTGGAAGAGCTTCACACCATCTCTCCAAGAGGTCAATATTGCGATAGTCTTTCCCGATCCTTATGTAGTCCATTGGGTTTAATCTAGGAGGGGTTATCCATCTGAGACTCTGCTGGCCATCCGAAGATGCTGATGGCAAAATCTGATCTAAAAGATAGCTAAGGCTGCAAACAATAGTAGCCACTCGAATATGATGCCTCAGATGATTCATGTGCATATGGGTGATTGGCTGCTGGTGTGGAATAAAGCCTGATGTGCAACTTAAAGCTAGATATGTCCAAGAACCCTACTCCACATCTAATGTTGTGGGACCATATTTTGCCCACCTATTGACATTTCCACTCCCGTAGATGTGGCAGACATCCGACGTTGTGACATGGGCAACCAAGACGTGATCGAAGCAACATCATGCGATCCGGACAGCACCGCAGATGTCGGCACCTAACCGACCACTTACAATAGGTCGGCAACCTACCTAAGACCATTAGACAATGGCTTGTCGATCCTATCCTTCCCCGCTTCAACTCCTCACAAGTCATCCGCTAGGTTGGACACTCTTTGGGACTTCGATGCATGAGTCTCATGGGCGACAGGCTGTGTAACCCTCTCTGACACCCACTATCCTAGCTCTGACAGTCACTATCTTAACTTTGGCGGATGCCAACCATCTGGCAGACTCTTTTAAACAAAAAAGAGAAAGAAAGAAAGAAGAGGGCGGCCCAAGAAAGGGATGCGGTCCCCTAGGAGGAAGAAGATTCTCTCCCTTTCGGGAGACAAGGACTCTGGACTCTATTCTCTCTCACTCCATCTTTTTTTACTGTTTTCCCCTTCGATTAATACTGACTTAACCATCAGAGGGTCCCCCGTTGGAGAACCCTCACCATCTTCCTCGATATTCTCGGACTTACCTTGTAGGTCCGTGGTGCTTCGATCGTAGACCGGTTACTTCAGCTCGGCGGGAGCCAACATCGTTCGGTCTAGCTACTCCCGCCGCATCACCAGTCGGAGAGGCGCAGCAACAGATTGGCATTAGAGAAAGGGCACGAGGCAATCTGGCCCCGTTCCTAGGAGAAGGATGGTAAAGATCAGGTCCTAAGATCACAACACCATGCCAGCAGTCATCCCTGCGCAGCACTTTTGATGGAGGAACCACCCCCAATGGTCTGCCATGGATCATCTGAGTCAAGCATCGTGGCAGGTCAAGTCCAAGCATCCATGGCTGTTGCATAATAGTCATAGTGCAATGGTGTCGCAAGGGCGTACGCTCCCCGAACGACCCCATCTCGATGGAGCTGTTAGGCTTGTACCCAGACGAGCATGAATGAGAGCACTAGCGCATGATTGTGGCTCAAGTTTTGCATTGACGGTTCCAGTCGACCAAGTTGACTTTATTGGGATTTCATGGTTTCATGCATGTAAAATTTTTTTAAAATAAGTATACAGCGAAAATTTAAAAAATTCAAATTAAATCAAATTTAATCTAAGCATGCATAAGATCAAATCTTAAAATCATAAAATAAGATCTACATATGTGAGATAGGATTCAAATAGAGAAATCAAATAGAGAAGAATAAATAGAGAAGATCTAATCTTCATACCTTGATGCGGATCGATCTACACCATGAACCAATGATTGTGAATGTCTTCCGAAGGTCTCTTGAAACCGCATAAGCATTCGGCGTCTACGGGTATCCACATGAAGCCTCGATCTGATCAGAAGCTTCTTGATCTCATCGGAGTGCTAGCTCCCTTGCAGAGATCGCATCTTGATGGTTGAAAACTCTCTCTTAGAGAAGAATAAAAGAGGATGTAGATCTCTACGCTAGAGATTATGAGAAGAACACTTTCTTCTCTTTCTTCCTAAAACTCATGCACAAAATCTCTACGCTAGAGATCTAAGAAATATGTCCAACTTTTGGACAAAAGGGGAGAAAAATTTCATGTCCAAAACTTGGACAAAAGAGGGAGAAAGAAGACTCTAACAACCAACTTTTGATTGTTGGTAAGAAAGAAGGGATAATGACTCATAGCAAACATCACACCTACCTTGATCCCGCGCTTTCTCCTTTTAGATTTTTCTCACGCATCTCCTCTCCTTTTTGGCATCTTAAAATTGATCAATATCAGGTTGTTGCCGCCCCACATTATCCCCTATTTAAATAGGGAGTAGTTAGGGTTTTAGGTTAGAGTCCATATATCCTTGGACTCCTAAGATATGCCCCCCAAGCCTTCTTATTTTGTGCGCCTCTCTCTTACAGGTTAAAAGCAGAAAAGAAAAGAGCTTCTTCACACAAAAACTAGAGGGGCGTTGGATATATGTGGCAGCACTTCATAGGGCTTCCTTATGGCGCAAGGAGAGAGGAAGAGTCCTAGTCACTTGGGACTCCTCCTTAGGTGGCTGATTTAAACCAAATAAAACTTTAATCAATTAAGGTTTAGTTGCACCCAATTAGAGGAGGATTCCTAGTCCAAATAGAAACCCAAAACCTCTTAGTTAGATCCTAATCCAATTAGGAATTAGGTCAAACCCAAATCCTAATCAAATAAGGAATTGTTCTTTCATGCAATTAGGTTATCTCATAACTCAATTAGGCTTGATCAAATCAAACCCATGTCAAGTCAAATTGAATCTAATTCAATTAGACTTGATGCAAGTTTCATTGTTCAATCAAATTGAGCCAATTAGCAATCCAATTGCTAATTAATTCTTTTATAACTCACTAACTCTTTCGCGAGTTACTTAATTGCAACTTTTGTATTGGATTAATTATCAATCATATTGATGATTAAATTCTATCACGATTCATAATCGTAATTTAACCATCTGATCAGTTAAACATCTCTTTGTGTGTGACTCTCATAGGTTCTATTCTATTTGGTAGTGAGATATATTGTGATCCCTATCACAATATTATTAAAACTCCTTTCAGTGGGTTGGAACCATTCCAATTCTGTCCATCAAAGATCATTAATCATCAAGATGATGCTCGTGGGTTTCACAATCTACCAGTGACACTTAACAGTATGTAGTGGCAATTCAGCAAAATAAAAGATAATGAACCTTTAGGTGCAGTTAACGTATGATACAGTCCTTCTATCATGAGTCCCAATCAGATGGCAGATCATGGGTAAGTCGTTAAACCTCAACATCGGTCATATGATAAATTTAATTAGCTCGAGTCCATGTATGATTTTCATGAAAATTCTTTTCCATCAATCACACTGCTATGGTTAGACTTAAGGATCCAGCTTTTTAAATTTCATTAGACTATTTTTCTCTGTTAGGATCAATAGATTCCATCTAGATGCACACCCTACTCCTACAGTGAATCAACTGTCGCCAACATCTATTATAAGGACTCATTGAGTCAATATTTATGTGTAGTCAAACTCCAGTACCTCACTGCGAGCAGCTATGGCACCGTAGGTCAAAAGATCAGTCATACTACTGCAGCATCGAGAAAATCACTAACGACTGAGCAGACATCCATGTGATTTCTCATGTTGGTCATGCTCAGTGCTAGTTGTTCTCTAACAACCACCTGCACTCTCGCTTCAGTGTAACTACACCGCAGACTCGAGACTCATCTGTCTGAAGCAAGCGATCCGTGCACTGGTCTATCTGGATCAATCATCATCCCCATGATGATCCTATGATAAGGAGCAATTTAGGAATTAATCGTCAATGACACATATCTCAAATTTTCAACTTTTTGAGAATATGTGTCATCATCTTGTTAATCTTTTGGATGATTTATGAACACATAAAATATGAATGATAATATAAATACTCATTAAGTACAAAATCATGTCCTAGTAATATGATACGTGTCAGTCAAGATTGGATTCTAGCGCATACATCCAACAATCTCTCACTTGTACTAAAGCCAATCTGCCATATACCAAGCCCCATCTTTTCAAGACAGGTTTTAGTCTTCAGCTAGCTAAGTGACTTACCAGTAAATTTACTACATCTCATGTAGATTTTGCTCTCTGCACCTCTATGTATTTCTACTTGAGGTAGTCGCGTATTCTGTTGCTTTGTGCTTGGATATCTGATGAGACCTAGGCTCTTTAGTGAGGGCTATGGTGCTATTGTCTTTGTAGTATAGTGTCATGGCATCTGATGACACAACATCTAGTTCTGCAACTAACATTAGAACCAAAATGCATTCTACATATTTACAGTGTACTCAGCTTCCATCGATCGATTGCTTGAAATCCTTCCAAGATACTGAATCATGATTACACAAGAACACACCCTTTGGTGTAGATATTTTACTATTAACATCAGACATAAAGTCTGAATTGATGTATCTTCCTACTCCTAGCTTTAATCTTTCTCCAAAACTTAAGAATAAATCTTTAGTTCTTCTCAAGTACTTAATGATGTTTTCACATCAATTCAGCGCTCTTAGCCTGGATACGATTGATATCTACTCGTGACATTCACAGCATTGACTATATCAATTCGAGCACATAACATGGCATACATCTATGCTTAAGAGGATAGCAGATCCCTCTCTGAGATTTCTATACTGAATCCTTTCAGCATTTACTCTCTGTACTTTTCTGTAAAAATACAAACATCCAGTTGGATCTATCTTTATAGATCCTTATACTCTCAGAATATAGGATGCTTGCTTTAGGTTTTTCATGGAGAATTCTATATACAACCACATTTTAACCGTTGTCAGTATAGGACACTCTCAATCAGGAGGATGTCATCCACATACATTACGGAGAACGTGACAACACTCCCACTGACCCTTTTGAAAATACATAATTCTTCATTTCTGATCGGGAGCAATTTAGGAATTAACTGTCAATGACACATGTCTCAAATTTTCAATTCTTTGAGAATGTGTCATCATCTTGTTAATCTCTTGGATGATTCATGGACTCATAAAACATAAATGGTAATATAAATGCCATTAAGTACAAAATCATGTCCTAGTAATATGATACGCGTCAGTCAAGATTGACTTCTAGGGCATACATTTAACAGACTCCGCACTGCTCGCCTAGAGTCCTTAAGTCTTAAGAGGGAGCTGTTGGTAAGACCGACTGTCGGAGCCTTCCCTCGAGGAGGACTTCCCCTCCAATCAACGCCAGTGCCAGCACCATTCCGACAGAAAGACGGATTCGAGAGAAAGGCTTGGGTGTCAAAACACCTAAATGATGAATTCCGGAAGGTCAGCCATCAACAAAATGATGGCTCCATCCTCAAGATCCAACCACCACTCTCTCGACAGAAAAAAAGACCTCGAGCAGGATGATACATGCATCGGTTTGGGACGCCATCATCGTGCTGGCTCTAAGATGAAGCCTCTGGCATGGATGTCTCATTCATCCCCTCGACAGGGCTCATCCAGAAGATCGCACTAGTCTCTTGGTGAGGGCCCACAAGCAATCGAGTTCCAGAGAAGATAGAACAGTACGTCGGACAATACTCCAACTACTGCACCCCACCGACAGTCCCGTGAGATGGGATCCCTTCGAATGTGGCAGGAGAGGGATCATCATCGGCTTCGGCTTGATGCCCCTACTCGCTTGCAGACGAACTGGGCAAGCGGATTGTTGACTTTGGCCTAATGTCCCCCTGCATCTGCTAAAGGAGAGAAGAGTCATCATCGGCTTCGGTCTGATGCCCCTCCTCGCCCATGGATGAAGCGAGCGAGAGCATCGCCGACCTCCACCTGACGACTTCCCATGCCTGTTAGAGAGATTCATCATGACAACGACCACCTGGAGCTCAAAGAAAAAGCGCAATAGAAGTTCTTTCATCAAGAATAGAGTTATCATTACAAAGATAATAACAACAACAAAGGAAAGTTGCAAAAAGGAAGCTACATCGATGTCTTCGATCATCAGCCGCAGAAATGGACTCGAGCCGTGCCCCAAAGTGATCGGAGACGTTCGTGCGAGGTACTATGTTGGTGAAGGTCGTACCCTCGAATGAAACTTTGGCAGCATGGCGGACGCTCTTCTCAGAGACATGTCTGCCTCCGGATGCTCCACCAAAGGCTATTGGAGAATCCAACTTACTGAGAAGGGAGGATTAACCTCTTGGAGAGGCTGAGGACCCCTTAGTTGAGTGTGATGCGGAAGTAACCTCCGATGATCGCCAACCCAACTCCCTCGTCAGAGTGGCGGAGGATTCCCAATGCCTCCCATGCCAAGCCCAAGCCTTCGCTACAACAACTCTCACTTGGGCATCCAACAGCAGTCCAATTAGAGACACAAACTTCCCCACCCGCAAGGAAGACACCCACCATCTCTCGATGGCGGTGGAACAGCACATCGTGCCATGGAAGACCACCAATGAATCTCGGCCCAAAGGGTGATGAAGAGTCCTTTATAAGGGGAGCCAAGATAGGCATTGCAACTTCAATGCATAGGTTGGTGAAGCGTCGAAGATGCGAGAGAATACCAATCCGAAATGAGGCTTCTCGTAGGTAAGGACTTCGGAAGGGTGATGCAATGGCAAACGATTGCGGTTAAGACCCGGCGAAGAAGGCCCAGGTCGAAAAGTTGGCTTGAAAACTGCCTTAAAAAAGTTGTTCCCGAAGTCTCAAACCACGAATTCTGAGGGAAACCTAACTGCCTAAAAGGTTTGCTCGGTGATGGAGATCAGATGCGCACCGAAGCCCAAAATCATGAATTTTGAGGGGAACCTAACTGCCTAAAAAGTTTGCTCGATGATGGAGATCAGATGCACACTAAAGCCGAAAATCATGATTTCCCAAGGGAACCTAACTGCCTAAAAGGTTTGCTCGATGACAGAGATCATATGCGCACCGAAGCCCCAAAACCATGATTTTCGAGGCAACCTAGCCACTCGAAAGGTCTGCCTAACAAAGGAAGCCAGGCATACACTGAAGACTCCAACCCAGCAATTGCACGATCGAATTGCATCAGAGATCCCAACAGAAGGAGGAGACGAAGTGCAATCATGAAGAGGTACCCATAGCAAAAGTTCATTTTCTCATTCCAAAGGAAAATATTTACATGAAGTCGGTGTCAAAGGGACATCGAACAAAAAAAAAAAGAAAAGAAAAGAAAAAGAAGAGAGGGAGAAAAAGGGGGCAAAAGGGCGAAGACCTACTCCTCATCTGAAGAGAATGCTTCCACATCCTCATCGCTGTTCCCAGAGCGGAGGTGGTGCAGGTCCAACTACGGCATCATGTGCTTTAGGCGGGCTTTGCAATTCGCAAAACCTTGGATGAACCCAATGGCGGAAGCATCAAGGAGCTCCCCATTGAAGGCCTTGTACTCCACGATGCAGTAGAGTCACGCTGTAGTGTAGGCCTCCATGGTGCTGCCCTGGCGGGCCACCCTTCTGGAAGTGGAGGAGCCCTCACCCGGGGCTCTTGAAGGAAATGGCGCCTGACCCACACTCGAAGGCTCCAGCGTGGTGGCCTTTGCCTTTATGGGCAAGGGCCTCCCCCTCAGATATTTGGCCTTTTTCCTGGTGGCCTCCTTCACTGATCGCGGCGACGGCTCCATCATGACAGGATTCAAGAAGATAGGAAAAGGCTCTCTAATGAATGCATCAACCACTAAGAGGTTGACTATTTATACAAGTCCCGAGCGACGTGCGCTCGGCCAACCGGCAATCGGGTAATGCCACACATTTGAACCCGAAGTGCTAAACATTACAGCCATTAACTGCACTCCCAACCATTCCAAATTTTGAGAGGCAACTCCCGAAATGCTTCGAGTCTCACCCCAATTTGCAACATCGCAGGCTGGGATAGGCTTGAGGTGATCCTTTGGTCAATTCCCTTGAGAAATCCCCCAGCCTCAATGGCGGATAGAGTCACGAGGCATCCTACTAATAAGTGCTTGGAGAAACTGGCGAATGAATCGGAAGCTTGAGCCCTCGAATTACTAGCCGAGGTGGACATTGGCTATCAAGGTTCTCGAAATGCTTCCCCACACAATCGTCCATCCGATTGCCCTCCTAGGTCACCAATAGGTTGAGACCTGGAAGGACATCGTTGACCCTGAAGTCATTCAAAAATCCTCAACAGGATCCGAGGTCACCTCGATAAGATCTGGGGCGGAAGAAGCCAACTCATCGAATACCAACCTGGCATTGAAGAAGAAGATCGAGTCATGACGAGCTTCGCGACCACCCTCAAGGCTGCAGCCAAGGGCCATCGAAGGGGCTGCCCAATCCTAGAATGCCTGTCAAACGGCACTTACAACACTCCCATCAGACATGATGGGCCAGCATTAGAGGTCATGCCGCTTCGGGTGACGAATGGCGGTCGAGCCCAAGGGTGCCTGACAACCGCCAATACCGATCAATGGACTATTTTGACAACCACCTGGTGTAGACCTTCGGTGTCTATGAATTCACTGTGTTTTCTTCAAGCCGGGCAATGCTCGAAGAAGCGCCCAACCATCCTAGTGGCACGGGCAGAGCTTCAAATGATGGAAAAGTTGATTCCGACATGTGACCCCATGACCTGATCAAACAGTCTATTTCTCAGTCTGAACACTTCGAACTAGAAAGTAGGCGGCAAATGTTGGACCATATTTCGTCTATCTAATGATATATCTACTCTTGCAGATGTGGCAGACACTCGATGTCGTGATGTAAGCAACCAAGACATGTGATCGGAGCAACATTACGTGAACCGGATGGCACCGCAGACGTTGGCGCCTAGCCGACCACTTGTGATAGGCCGGCAACCTGCCTAGGACCGTTCGACAATGCCTCACCGATCCTTTCCTTCCCCACTTCAGCTCTCTGTAAGTCGTCTGTCAGGTCGGACACTCTTCGGGATTTTCGACGCACAAGTCTCATGGGCGACAGGCTCTACAACTGCCTACCAACAACCACTGCTCTGTCGAACATGGGCGCAAGTTGTGCGACCCTCTCTGACGCCCACCATCCTGGCTCTGATAGCCACTACCTCAACTCCAGCGGACACCAACCATCTGGCAGACCCTTTTAAACAAAAAGGGAAAGAAAGAACGAAGGGGGCGGCCCAAGAACGGGAGGCGCTCCCTCGGGAGGAAGAAGACTCTCTCCCCCTCGAAAGATAGGGAGGGCTCTGGACTGTACTCTCTCTCATTTTATCTTTCTTTACTATTCTTTTTCTCTGATCGATACTGATTTAACTATCGGAGGGTCCCTTGTCAGAGAATCCCCACTATCTTCTCCGGCATTTTTGGACTTTCCTTGCAGGTCTGCGGTACTTTGATCGTAGATTGGCTACTCCAGCTCAGCAGGAGCCAACACCATTTGGTCCAGCTACTCCCGCTACATCATCCAGTCGGAGAGGCGCAGCAACAAATGTCATCTTCTATAGTAGCATTATATCCTGAACGATCATGAGGAGTCCATCTCCTGTATGTAATTATCCTCGCAGGTTCCACTAGATCATGCACCATGGTCCTATCTTGTATGGTATGAGTAAATTGGGACTCGATGATGAATCGAAGGCCATCTTGGGATTGGGAGTTATAAACTATGATGTCCTGTGCCTTGCTACCTCCTTGGCCACCTGATGCATCATGGGAAGAACTGTTGTTGCTGGTTAACGATTTGGGCAATCGGTCATCAGATGGCTAGTTGGTCCCCAAATAAGAGTAAATGGATTCCTCCTTGAGTCTCTCCAAAGAAGATGCAATTGCCTTTCCTTTGCTGGCCTGAACAATTGTCTTCTTATCCTAACTCTTCTAGGAGGAGCAGCTAGGCCTTCCATCCTGACTAAATCATGTACTGTCGTGGCCTCTACTCAGCATATCTCGATCAAATTGCTGGGAGGATGTCTTTGATATGGAGTTGTGCAATGATCGGCTCTCCCAACCTCTACAGCTGATCAGCTGAAGTGAGTCTGGAATATATTGTTTTTCCCATTGATCTGCATCCATCCTATCCTTTCTAGCTACAAAATTAGCTAGTCGAGGAGGTGATCCGAGCTCATCCAGCTTTGGCTCTTGCTATTGGCTCTCAAGCCACCTAATTATCTGATCTTCTTCATCATGCGTGAAGTTGTTGTGAAGTGGGTCATTGTACTTCAGCTTGACTTTTATTCAATGCATCTCAGTCACAGACACAAATTGCAGTGGATTTATACAAGATCGTTCAACTGCTTTTGTGTGAGACAGTTCCTTTGTTAGCTTTGGATGAGGCCGAAGGTAGACCAGTTGCGCTCACAACTACCAGAGGAGACTATCTATGAGACGATCTGGATCGCTAGCCATCTTAGGTTCCTAGATGACAGGCTGAAGTAGATCCATCATTCGACTGCAAAAGCATTCAAGAAAACTACATATCAAATACTATTAAATATAAATTATATAACATCCAAGTAACAGTTGTAATCCATATCTCAAAATACATGGACTCTCTCTTTGTTTGCTTGCTACAGCTAGATGGTTGTCGAGCTGCCCGAATCCTTGCTAAACATTTTCTTCTATATGGAAAAAATTCCATGTTATATGACATCAATTATTTACACGAGTTGGCAAAGTTGACAAAGTTAACTCACTTCTTCCAAACATAGGGCGATGACTCCTAGATCTGGCTCCATCTTATCAATACCATTGCATAGGGCAGCCATAATCTCCTCATCCATATCTATGCTAGGGACGATGTACTGCAACTTGGGGTTTAGATTGTAGATTGTCAATATAGTTTGCAATTGATTTAGACATTTAGTATATATAACAATTGTACTCAAAAGTCAAACACACAATAATATATGATGAATAGGTATATGAGCAAAATTACTTGCTAGATACAACTCCTTACCCATGTGATAATCCCATCTTTGGTCCATGATGTTGGCTATCATAGAGAAGTGATGAACAATAGAAATTACCAAGAAGCTCATTGTGTTTTTGTTTAAACTTGGTATGCCTCGAGTTGTGAAGTAAAAGTTACATTCTACTGTTTCTCATGTATGTTCACCTAGCAATGTTTCAAAACTTGTGAACTTAGTCGTACCACAAGAGATGCATTTCACTAATTTCCTTTTAAATTTTATCTTGGGATAACTATAATGAAAATGTTGAAGTTTGTATTATATTCTTCTCCCTCTGGTTTCTCCTCGCACTTCCAAATTTGATTAGATACCTTGGCTTTTAGGAAGCTATGGAGATCCTGGTTGCTTGCTCTGCAATGACTGCAGTGAAAGAAGTACAGTCGGAAGAATGTGAATCAACAGATAGCAGCTGGTCTGGATGGAAACGTAGTGGCATCATTGGTGCAGCTGCACTTACTGGAGGAACGTTGTTGGCAATTTCTGGAGGTAACAAATTCATCAGTTTGAAAGAAAGATCGAAATTTCCATACATTTCGATTTAGTCCTCCTTCTCATTTAGAACAGGTCTAGCTGCTCCAGCAATTGCTTCAGGATTTAGTGCTCTAGCTCCCACACTGGGAACCTTGGTCCCTGCTATTGGAGCAAGTGGCTTTGCTGCAGCAGTGAGTGCTGCAGGATCAGCTGCTGGTTCTATGGCTGTTGCAGCATCCTTTGGAGGTGAACTTCTATGGATCTTAAATTTTTTTACATTAGGCAACCACAAATTTTAAAAGCACAAAAACCATAGAGGGAACAAGCTTGAGTATATTCTTACATTATTTTTAAATCATTCCTTTTCTTTTGTGCTGCTGCAATTCAAGCAAGACTTTATAAGGTTCTTTCCTGCAAATTACATTTGGCGCACATGGCTGTTTATTGCTTGCCACAATATTGGTTTGGTGTCTTCTCTCACTTTTCTCTCTTTTTTTCTCCAAAGAAAGATGTGGCTGTTCCACATTGTTTAGTTTCACTAAAAGTAAAAGAAACAAGCTCCTGGAATTTTAAGGAAACAGAAACAACCCAACAGCAAGAACAAAAGTAGAAGTCCCCCAAAAATATAAACCAATTCATAACATGACCAAGGAAACAACATCGAAGCAAAAAGAATGGGAAAACCATATTAAGAGTAACTACAAGGTTCTCATTATTTGGCATGTCCAAAGGATTATCACTGTTACTCTTGGGTAACATTTTTATAAGTGCTTGTGCTTTTATTTTCTTCTCCAATTGAGTACCTACTGGCCACTGGCCTTTGAGATAGAAGAAACTTCATTGAAGAACCTAAGTCTCATCGAGTCAGCACACTTGGTTTAAGAAAAATTCTAGAGTTCTGTTCCTTTGAAACAGCTGAAACAAAGTAGTAAATGCACCATCCTGCACTTGTAAGACATCTTTCTTGATATTCCTTTCGTCTTGAAGAGGTCCAACCTGATGTCAGAGAACTTGGTCCTCTCACAAATTTGAAGCACTCCTTGAGCCACCTAAAAGCATCCTAACAAAATGCAGTTTATAAAAAAATGGTCTCCTTTTCGGTGAAAGAGAAACATGGATGTCTCACTTGCATCCAATTCCTCTTTAGAAAATTAATTTTAGCCAAAATTTTGCACAAAGTGAGCAAATAAGATGCTTTCACCATGAGAGGAGCAATAGAATTCCAAATTTTATTCAAAAAGCCCCCTAAAACTCCACCACAATTTAACAATCTATAGAAAGAGTGCATGGTAAAGACACCACTGCATTCCCATATCCATAGGCATTTGTCCATAGCATTTACGACTTAAAATCCTTGAAGAATCTGCTTTAAACTGTCTGGTTCATTTGTGATCCCAGCCAATAATTCTTCTGAATTTCAAATCTCAGCTATTGTGGTGCCACTTTGAAGCCATTATATATTCTCTTTCCCAGGCAACAGAAAGGGAATTGTGAACTAGGTAAGATGACTCCATACTCTAGTACCAGTCATCATTGCCATTGTTGATGCCATTGTTCACTTCATCGCCATCATCATTGCCATTGTTGACTGCACCACCATCATCATCATCACCTACAGAAGCAAGTATCTTATGATGTCACCATATATTAATCTTGATCCAATCATTAAAGGTCATCATATTGAAACATTTGAGCAATCAATAGGTTCATCTCCAGAGTGGGTGCTTATAAGTTGATCTTTTTTTGGTTTATAAAAAATTCAGAATGAGTGATTTCTACAAGATTGGTTGTTTAGCTGTTTTCCATAAAACTTGTTTTGCCCACATTGACATCACAATAGTCCAAAAATGAGTTTTATCAAAACCCAGATCTCCTGCTTTTTCTCATAAAACCTGTTTTCTATCAAGAATCATATTTTCCAATTATCTGTTTTAGAAAATGCACAAGCAACCAAATGGCCATTGCATGTGTTTGTATAATATATATTTTGCATGTATATATTACATTGCTCCCTCTGTTGACACATCATAAGGATGGAATAACCCTATTCCATCAGCCCAAAAGGCTGCTTGGCAGGATAAGAGAGCGAATAAGGGGTTATACCCTCACTTATTCCCCACCCAAACACAGCCCTAGGCCCCTAGTTTTCCATCCATCCTTCACAAGTGTATGATGGTAAGAGTTAGTTTGACATAGGCATATCATTTGGTGCATTTGACCATCTTACCAAAGTTATCAATTCAAGCAGTTTTTCATGTTTTATTTGCTTTCGAAGTGTATCCTTGAGATTTGCCTTCTTTTGGTTTTCCTTCCATTGTACTCTACCATCTACTCATCACTATGGATGAGCCTGTCCATTAATTGTGTTCTCAGCAAAACAATACCTTCCCCTTTGGTTCATTGATTCCCACACTGCCCCATTCTAACCATAATGACACTCACAAACTTAAAGCTTTATATCCTAAACCCAAGCCCTAACTCTAAAGCTCTATCCCAAAAGCAAACTCTGACCTTGACCAAGAATTGAATTAGGTCAGTCTTTGGAGGATTAAGACCACACTCAGGGTGAGTTTGACTAGAAACTAGGGTTTTGCTATTGGGTTTGTAGCTTGAAAGTAGTCAACAAACTTGGTTTGTAATGATAAGCTGGACTCATCAATCCTCTTTTAAACTTGAAGGGAATTAGAGTTGTTTAGCCAAATAATAAAAGTCAATAATTTTATATAAATTTCTGAAAATGGTTGCAAGGAATTTAAAACTAAGCTAGTATAAATACTTAATATCTCATTAAGCCCTTGACCAAAGTAGAATCACATGAGTTGCCACTCAGGATTCTTGAGCCTTCACTGATGATGTACCAACTTCAATGTGGGCCTCGTTTAGAGACACATCAGAAGAAAAGCTTTGGAGTTGCAAAAATGGGTTGCTATGAAGTTGCATCATAGTGAGGATGGAGTCAAACCATGGAAAAAGAACACTCAAAGCTCCAAACCTTCATTAATCTATATCAAAAGTGGAGTATATAGGTCCCTTGCTCGGGACTGTGGGAGTCAAATTATTTGAATCTTGAGGTGTGACTATCATAGTTGGTTAATGTAGATGCAAAAATAAGAATGAAATCAAACCAATTCTTAAGGAAATTGAATGATCGAACAAAGATTATCTCGAAGTCTATCACAAACCATAGGCTTCAAATAAGGTCAAGCCATATATTGATGTTATACCTTAAATTGTTACACTTTAAACACTAGTTGTTGTAGGACATTTCTGCTTCAATGATCACTACTCCTAACAATTTATTCCAAAAGCTAATTCCTTGTATCCTCAGAATTCACTGTCCAATTAGTTTAAAAAAGATAATAATAGTGGAAGTGAGCTAGACAGCTCATTAAGTAACTTACCATGGTTAATAGAATGAACTGAAAACAATTGACTTAAAAAATACAGTAAATAAATCAAATCATTTCTCAAAAGGTTCAAGAAAAAGGTTCGATTAAATGCTATCATACTACTACAAAACTCATGGGTGTCTGATAAGAAATGAAATATGGCAAATAGACCAAAACACAATTGTGGAAAATAATCCAGGTTTTCATGCATTATCACATGTTGTTATGAAGGTTTATTTATAATATTGAGGCCACTCACAACATCCTTATTGCTAATACAATTAGGGTCACTCATATCCTTCCTAGGCCTCATTTATACTGAATGGATATCATGACTTGTATCGGTTAGCTACTAACTGGTGTTAAATGTATGTTCTAGAAGCTAGTTGTTGGCTGACACATTGTTCATTCTATGACATAAATTTATACTTAAACTATTGATTTAATCAATGAAAGGATATTTTTTTTTCATTCAAGTGTTGTGTCTTTGAATCATCTTTGAAATTAAAATTACAATATATATTCTCAAGTATTAAAAATTAGAGGCATGTATCATTAATTCCTGAATTGCTCCCGATCACAGGATAGTCATGGGGACGGTAATCAATCCAGATAGATTGGCGCACGGTTTGCTTCTTTTTGAATAGATGAGTCTTTAATCTACGGTGTAGAGATATTGAGCGGCAAGTGTGGGTAGTTGTTAGAGAATAACTAGTACTGAGCATGACCATACGAGAGATCACATGGATTTCTATCTAATCGTCAGTGATCATCTCGATGCTATAGTTGTATGATTGATTTTTTGACTTGCGGTATCACAGTTACTCACAGTAAGACTGCTGTAGTTTGACTATACATAAGCATTCACTCAATTATGAATTTTTATAATAGATGTTAACTTCAGTTGGTTGAGCTGTGGGAGCAATGTGTGTATTTAGATGGAATCTATCGATCTTGATAGAAAGTAGTCCTATGAGATTTGAGAAGTTGAGTCTACAAAATCTATGGCTATAGTAGTGTGATTAATGGAAAAGAGTTTTCATTTGAAATCACTATTGGATTTGAGCTGATCGAATCTATCATATGGCTGATAATGAGGTTTGACGATTTATCCATGATTTGTCATCTAGTCAGGACGCATAATAGAGGGACTGTATTACACATTAGCTACACCTAGAGATTCTATTTCGGTTTTGTTGGGTTGCCACTATATATTGCTAGATGTCACTGGTGGATTGTGAGAGCTCAATAGGATCGTTCTGGATCAATGATTCTTGTCGAGTTAGAGTAAAATTGTTCCGATCCATCGAAAGGGATTTTAATGATATCTATGATAGAGATCATGATATGTCTCACTAACAGACAGAATTGAATCTATGGGGCCACACGATAAAGGAAAAAAATTTGGATTAGTTAAAATTAGGCTTATGAAGCACCAATTTATATGGATTTAGAGAAATCCTATTGGGTTCATGTTAATCTTGCTAGCACCTGGGTGAATCCAATTTCTCTTGTGATTTGTTTGCTTATATGATAAGTTTAGCCAATTTCTATACTTGATTTGAACCTAATTGAATTTGATTTAATGGCCTCCAATGGTTGGATGCTTAATTTATGGTTTGGATTAAATCAAGAAAGAATTTCTTGATTTTATTCATCTTGATTTGATCAAAAACTCTTGAAGTAAGTTTATGAAACCATGTAGACTGATTTGAGAGCATTTAATTGGGTCTCATATGATGGGACGTCTAGCCATTTGGTGTCTAAGCCATTTGGTGTCTAAGCCATTTAAGCTGAGTAATTGAAACCAATAAGCCATTTGGTGTCTAAGACAAATCTCGATTGGTGGTTTTTAATTGAGAGGCTACTCACCTAGACAATTTAGCCTACGACGAGTTAATGGCGTACCCTCCCATCGATTTTGCTTGACCAATTGGATGATTGGGCTCATTAGTTGCTAAGATGTTTTGGTTTAGTTCATGCTAATTAGATCGGTCATGTGATGACTGATTAGATGAGACCTGATCTAAACCTCCTCAATCAATATTAAGCCTTATGGTCTTCCACCGTTGTAGAAGTGTGGGCGTGGTACTGGCGTTGATTATTCTCGACTGGTTATAGTGGTTCAGTTGCATCGAGAACACGCAACCATTCTACTAGCAAAGAGTTGCTCCAGGATGAAGATGGGGTTGGACCTAATATGTGTTATCTGAGGGATTCAATGATAGCTTCACACCTACTTATGAACGGTGGATATGGCTTAACTAAGGAGTGGGACAATATGTGTTATCTGAACTCACATGACTTAGAGACTGAGTCGCTGCAATATGTTTAGAGAAGCATCTAGATAAAGAGTTGCTCACACATCAGTGTGCGTCACCAATAACTATTAGGTGAGATGCACGGCATCGGTGGGACTGCAGCACTCATTAAAAATTTTGCATTGATCGCGTCGGATTTTTATTTTTTCATTCGAGGAGTATCGAAATCCAAAAAAATAGGAGTATTTTTGCATCTAAAAGTTTCTAGAGCAAATATAATTTTAAGTATAAATGTCTAACTAGAAACTCTACTCTCGCAGATAAATAATATTGGCCTCTAACTCATTAGCTCGCATCCTTGAAACCAACTGTCTGACTGGCACAAATTTTAAGAATTGGCTTAGAAACTTTAGGATAATTCAGACATCCGAGAAGATTGGGTATGTACTTGATCAGGACACTCCAGTCTTACCAGTCCGTCCTACGGTGGAGCAAAGAGCTGCTCTAGATAAGTAGACGAATGATGACCTTAGGATAAAGTGCTATATGCTGGCTTTCATGTCAAACGAATTACCGAGTTAGCATGAGCACATGCCCACTGTCTGTGCCATGATCACTCACTTGCAAGAGTTGAAAGATGAACAGAGCCGGACTGCGCACTTCGAATTGTTCAAGCGGTTGTTCAATATGAAGATGCGCAAGGGACAGTCAATCCACGATCATTGTCATACAATGATCAAGGATCTTGAGGAGTTTAAGAAGCTCGAGCTTACTATGCAGAGGGAGTTAAAGGTGGATTTGATCCTCCTATCCCTGACTAGTTCGTTTGGACAGTTTATTGTAAACTATCATATGAACAAATTGAACTGCAACTTATCCGAATTAGTCAATATGTTGGTCATTACTGAGGGTACCTTGAAAAGTTTAAGGGGCTCTGTTCTTACTGTTGAGCGGGCACCTTCCAAGAAAAAGTCTAAAGGAAAGAAAAAGAATAGGCTTGCAAAGAAGTAAAAAGAGAGTAAACCTAAGAAGGACACTCCGAAGAAAGCTATGGAGAAGGAAAAGTGTTTTCACTGCAACTTCGACAGCCATTGGAGGAAAAACTGTCCGTCTTATCTGGAGAGCCTAAAGATGAAAAAGGATGAACAACCTTTTGAAGGTATGCTCATATTAGAATCTAATCTAATGGTTTTTTCTAGTTCTAGTTGGATATTAGACTTTGGTTCTAGTACTCATATATGTACTTCGATGCAGGGTCTAATAGGAAGTAGGAGGTTGAGGTAAGGTGATATAATTTTTCGGATCGGTAATGGAGCAAAAGTTACTGCAGAAGCCGTTGGATCGGTAATGACGATTTATCATTAGGCTTTAGATTAGATTTAAAAGATTGTTGTTTTGTTACTGTAGCTAGCCAAAATTTGATTTCGATCTCCGTACTAGCACAAGATGGACTTGTTTTTCAATTTAATAAAGATATTGTTCCATTTATTTATGAAATAAATTGGTTGCATCTGGCCTTTTGATTGACAGTCTTTGTCACTTGCATATTAATGCTAATATGAACCTAAACGAGTAAGTAATGAATGCCATAGGCCAAAAGAGATCCAGAGATGAGTTTAACCATAAGTACTTGTGGCACCATAGGCTTGGTCATATTGGAGGTGATAGGATAAACAGACTGAAAAAGGATGGGATCCTAGACTTGGTTAAATCTGAGTCAATTTCGGTCTGTAAATCATGCCTTCGAGGAAAAATGGCTAGGTTACCCTTTGTGGGATTATGAAAAAGGGCCACTAAGTTACTAGCCCTAATACACACTGACGTATGTAGTCCATTTGATGTACAGGTCAGGGATGGTTATAGCTATTTTATTACCTTCATTGATGATCTGTCACGGTACAGGTATGTGTTTCTCATGAAACACAAGTCTAAATTCTTTGAAAGGTTCAGAGAATTCAGGCATGAGGTAGAGAAGCAAATAGGTAAACTCATCCAAGTCCTTCGATCTGATCGAAGAGGAAAATACTTAAGTGTTGAATTTTGAGAATATCTTAAGAAGAACGGCATAGTCTCTCAATGGACTCCTCTTGGCATGTCTCAACTCAATGGGGTATCCAAAAGAAGAAATAGGATTCTATTGGATATGGTCCAATCCATTATGAGCTTCACTGATTTATCCTTATTTATTTGAGGACACGTCTTATCACGATGCATATTTTAAATAGGGTTCCTTCTAAATCCGTTCTTACCACATCATATGAGATATGGCGCGGTAAGAAGCCGAGTCTGAGTTATTTTAAGATTTGAGGATGTCCAGCCTATGTCAAGAGGCAGAAAGCTGACAAGTTAGAGGATAGATCTGTTGTAGCTCGATTTATAGGGTATCCCAAGGAATTCATGGGATACTACTTTTACTTTTCACATGATCACAATGTGATTGTGAGTCGTAATGCCACATTCCTAAAAAAACAGTTTATCCAGGATGGTGGCAGTTCCTCTTCGATCGAGAATGTCTGGATAGGCCTCAAGTGCCTACTTGTGGGCAATGCTCCTAGTAACCCAATCTCCCGTTTGGCTTTTTCTGGGAGTCAGATGCTTCTTCTATTCTTTTCCCTGACGCAGCTGGGCCATCCTGGACGCGAGAGGCATCTTTCCTTAATTGGGTGGTTCACGCGCGCGACGAGACTGTCTATGAAGAGCAATGAGCTATAGATCCTCAAGAATCCATCCATGATGAGTCCGTAGTTAATGTTTCACTTCTACCTCGTAGATCAGGTAGAATCTCTTATCCTCCTAAAAGATACATGGGTATGTTGAAAGAGGATGTAGAGGAAGCGTTCTTTATGGAAGATGGGAGTCATGGTGATGATTCTAGTACTTTTGATGAGACGATGTCTGACATCGATTTCGAGAAATAGTTAGATGCAATGAAGTCAGAAATTAACTCAATGCACTCGAACCAGGTATGGACCTTAGTGGATCCGCCTGAGGAAATTGTTCTCATTGAATATAAATAAATCTACAAAAAAAAAATAGGTGCCGATGGTAAGGTAGAGACCTATAAGGTAAGGCTGATGGTGAAGAGTTATAGTCAGTGCGAAGGCATTGACTATCATGATACTTTTTTATCTGTAGTCATGTTGAAATCTATTCGCACATTACTTGCTGTTGCAGCTTACTATGATTATGAAATCTGATAGATGGATGTGAAAACTGCTTTTCTGAATGGATATCTTGAGGAAAATATCTATATGGAGCAATCTTTAGATTTCACGTCCAATGATAGTGATCACTGAGTCTGCAAGCTGCAAAGATCCATTTATGGATTAAAGCAGGCTTCTTGGAATTGGAATCTTCATTTCGATGATGCGATTAAATCGTTTGGTTTCATAAAAAACAAAGAGGAATCTTGTATTTATAAAAGGGTCAGTGGGAGTGTACTTATCTTCCTCGTACTGTATATGGATGATATCCTCTTTATTGGGAATGATATTCCCATGTTGACCTCGGTCAAAACTTGGTTGTCTAAAGAATTCTCCATAAAAGACCTAGGGGAAGTATCCTATATCCTTGGGACAAAGGTCTATAGAGATCGATCTAGAATGATGCTTGGCCTGTCACAAAAGTTGTATATAGAGAAAGTGCTGAAGCGGTTCAGTATGGAAAACTTCAAAAGGGGTTTACTATCCTTTAGGTATGGTATTCGACTCTCCTAGATGATGTGTCTTATCACTTCTGAGGATATCGAGCGCATGAGTAGGATCCCTTGTGCTTCGGCGATAGGGAGCCTCATGTACGCTATGCTATATATTCGACTTGATATTGCACTTGCTGTGAGTGTCACAAACAGGTATCAATCGAATCTAGGCGATCAGCACTGGATAGCTGTGAAGAACATCCTCAAGTACTTATGAAGGACTAAGGATTTATTCTTAATCTTTGGAAGAGCATCTGAGCTGTGGATTGAGGGTTATACAAATTTGGACTTCATGTCGGATCCTGATGATAGAAAATCTACATTGGAGTATGTGTTCATTTGCAATGGTGGTGCAGTCAATTGGAAGTGTTCCAAGTAGAGCATCATCGCAGATTCGACCACAGAGGTTGAGTATGCCACTGCTTCGGATGCTGCAAAAGAAGGTTTTTAGTTCAAAAAGTTTGCCGCTGAACTTGGTACAATGACCTCGGATGTCATACCACTGTACTGCGATAATAATGGAGCCATAGCACTTACTAAGTTATCGCGGTCTCATAAAAATTCAAACACATTGTGAGGTAGTTTCATATCATACGCGATTATCTCGAGAAGCAATATGTCGAGGTGCGAAGAGTAGACTCCGCGGATAACGTGGTAGATCCACTAACAAAGTAGTTAAGCCAGCCCAAAATGGAAACTCACCTTGAGAAGATGGGGCTGAGATTAATGGTCAGTTGGCTTTAGTCCAAGTGAGAGATTGTTAGTTGTATGTTCTAGAAGTCAATTATTGGTTGACACATTGTTCAGTCTATGACACAAATTTGTACTTAAACTATGGATTTAATCAATGAAAAGATAAGTTTATTTTTTCCATTCAAGTGTTATGTGTTCTTGAATCATCCTTGAAATTGATGTTACGATACATATTCTCAAGTGTTGAGAATTAGAGGCATGTATGATCAATTCTTAAATTATTCTCGGTCATAGGGTAGTCATGGGGATGGTGATCAATCCAGATAGGCTGGTATACGGTTCACTTCTTTCGAGATAAATGAGTCTCTAATCTATAGTGTAGAGACACTGAGCGTTAAGTGTGGTAGTTGTTAGAGAATTAGTACTGAGCGTGACCATATGAGAGATCACATGAATTTCTATCCAATCTTCAATCATCATCTCGATGTTGTAGTTATGTGATTGGTCTTTTGACCTGTAGTGTCATAGTTGCTCACAGTAAGATTGTTGTAGTTTGACTACACATAAGCATTCACTTAATTATTAGTTTTTATAGTGGATGTTGGCTTTAGTTAGTTGAGCTGTGGGAGCAATGTGTGTATCTAGATGGGATCTATCGACTTTAATAGAGAGTAGTCTTATGAGATTTGAGAAGCTGAGTTCAGAAGTCTATGGCCATAGCAGCGTGATTAATGAAAAAGTGTTTTCATTTGAAATCATTATTGGACTTGAACTGATCGGATCTATCATATGATTGATGATGAGGTTTGACGATTTATCCATGACCTGCCATTTAGTCGGAACTCACGATAGAGGAACTGTATTACACATTAACTACACTTAGAGGTTCTATTTCAATTCTGCTGGATTGCCACTACATATTGCTAAATGTTACTGATGGATTATGAGAGCTCAATAGGATCATTCTGGATCAATGATCCTTATCGATTTAGAGTGAAATTGTTTCGACCCACTGAAAGGGGTTTCAGTGATACCTATGATAGAGATCATGGTATGTCTCACTATCAGACTGATTTGAACCTAATGGGTCACCCATTAAAAGGAAAAGACTTGGATTGGTTAAAATTGGGCTTATGAAGCACCAATTTATATGGATTTAGAGAAATCCTATTAGGTTCATGTTAACTTTGCTAGCACCTGGGTGAACTCGATTTCTCTTGTGGTTGGTTTGCTTATATGATAAGCTTTAGTCAATTTCTACACTTGATTTAAACCTAATTGAATTTGATTCAATGGCTTCCAATGGTTGGATGCTTAATTTATGGCTTGGATTAAATCAAGAAAGAGTTTTTTAATTTTATTCATCTTGATTTGATTAAGAATCCTTGAAGTGAATTTATGAAATCATGTGGGCTGATTTGAGAGCATTTAATTGGGTCCCATATGATGGGATGCCTAGCAATGGATGTGGGCGTGGGTCAAGGATGGGTGGCGGCTCTTTTACTTGGTTCAAGAGGTTTTAAGTTAGAACTTCTAATATGATTAGGAGGAGGGATCTTAATTTGATTAAGACATCCTTATATTGTCTATTTAAAGGATCCTAGCTCTATCTTTCATTATAATCACTTATTCTCTCATCCTTGCTGCCACCCTTACTGTGCCCAACACCTCCCTCCTCTTCCTCTCTCTAGCCTATGTCCTCTCTCTCTCTAGGCATCCTCTCTTGGATCTAGGAGAGAGGTGGGTGGCATCCTCTTTCTTGGTGTCAAGGGTTGGCGCCAAGGCTCTTGGTTTCTTCTTCTTTCTCTTAAGTTTGTTGGGAGTTTGTTACAACCAATTCTTGATAGTAGTTCTTCTTGATTAGTTGAGGGATCAAGAAAGGTTCTTGGCTTCTTCAAGAATCAAAAAGAAAGATCAAAAAGGGTTCTAGGGTTGATCCCTATCCAGGCTTGGTTCAAGCCTATTCAGGCTTTGAGTTCAAGTAAATTGTATTAAGAAGAGCCTATCCAGGTCGGCCCTATGGATACCCGTAGAGGCAGGACACTTGTGCTGCTAATTCAGAACCTGCTCAACTCCAGATCCAGGGATTGAATTGGATTCAGCTCCTATTATAGGTTTGAAGCAAAGAGAAAGTGATTTAGGTGTGTGAATTGATCATATGCTTTTCTTTATTAATGCTAAAATCATTTTATGTTAATTTCAGCATATGAACTAGATCCATAGGTGCTTTCATATGATGAATGTATGCTTAGATTAAAATTATTTTAATCTGATTTTTCGCTGCATTTTGGATTTAGAAAAAATTTTGAAATCCACATGCACTAGCACTTATAGAAATTCCAACAACTGGTAGTATGCTAAAACTTGGAATGGTTAGGCATGCCAGTTCTGAATCGCCATGCAATTTTTTTAATATATTTTTTCAAAGTTTTTGATATTTAACAAAGTTTTATAAGATTTTGAGTGATTTAAACATTAATTTGATGTTTTTTGAGGTGTTTTAATGTTCTTTAATGTGTTGTTTCTCTTTTCATGCATTTACTTATAAAATGACTATAATTTCAATGATAAATGTAATTAAATTTTCTATCCATTGGCCTCCCGAACTTGCAAGCTTGTTGAGCTACTATAGGGTACGTAGCCTAGATTGTCCTTATCAAGGTTCGCCATCTTGGTACCAAATCTCATACTTGTACCATGCTATTATAGTCAAGGTTGGCGGAACCGGTACCGATGGCCGGATCGGCCGGCCGGCGGTACGGTATGGCATGCCTCTGTTCCGTTCCGAACTGAGGCGAACCGACGAAGGAAAATACGGACGAACCAGGGAAGAAAAAGAGAGAAATAGAGAGAGAGGGAGGGAGGAAGAAAAAGAGGGAGGGAAATCCGCCGGAGGGCAGCCGTGGCCGTCGGGCGACGGAAAGCACTCCCGCGGCTCCGCGTGGGGAACAGGGGCGATCCGTCCCGGTTTCTCAGGATTTTTTTTAAAAAAATCCTTTTCAAAGTGAAGTCGGCAAAACCCATGCTGGCTTCACTTAAGTGAAGACGGCAAAACCCTTGCTGGCTTCAAACTCATGCCGACTTCACTTTGAAAAGGCTTTTTAAAAAAAAAGCTCCGAGAAACAAGGGCGGATCGCCCCTGTTCCCCGCGTGGAGCCACGGGAGCGCTTTCCACCGCCTGACGGCCACGGTTGCCCTCCGGCAGCCCCTTCGGCGGATTCTCCTCCCTCTTTTTCTTCCTCCTCCCTCTCTCTCTCTATTTCTCTCTCTTTTTCTCTTTTTCTTCTCCGGCACCGGCATGTGCCATTTTGCATGCTGGAACCGTCTCGGTTCTCCGTCGGGACGGTTTGGCATGCCCCGTACCGGGTGGTTCAACCCGGTACGGCAATCCTTGATTATAGTGTTAGTATATGGTTTGGTACGATACGAGACAATGTACCGAGTGTTGGTGCAGTACGAGATAGGAGTAAAAAACAATGAATAAACAGCAAAATAGGGGTTAAAATTCAGCAATATTGAAATAGCAACAAGAACAATGGATTTTAGGATTTGTAAACCACTAACTTCTAAACAAGAATAAGATGACTGCTTAATTTTATTCTAAAACACTATTATATTAGGGTTACGATAGTTCTCTAATTCTAGCTCTTGATGATAAATAATCATCTAGTGTAAGCCTGCCTTGCTCTCAAGAAAGCTATCAACTGCATTATAGTTAGTGGCAAACCATGTAACACCTGACCTCAATGTCTCTTGCCCACTGAACTTCCACATCAGAGCTAGGACCCATTTGTGTTTATAGATACATCTGATGATGGACTAGGCTGTCTCGATGACCTACTTGATCTTGCGAATCTTCTCGATGTCCATCAGCATGAGGTTGATACAATATGTAGCACATGGTCTCTAGAAAATGTGTGGCTGCATCTTCATCAGCAACTCACTAGCAGCCTTATACTGCGGCCTATTATTAGTGACCACTTGTACGACATTTTGCTCTTGCACTAGGTTTATCACATCTTCCGTCAGTTTAAGAATGTACGGTGCATCATGCACCTTATCTGAAGCATTAATTGACTTGTAAAAAAAGGTGTTCATGTCACAATAAGTTAGAAAGTTGATGATGCTTCACTTGCTGGGACCAATCCATCCATCATACATTACTGTCAGCGCACAGGTGTCCCATTTGCTTTGATAGGATGCTATCTAGTTCTAAAGCTCCTTATTGTTGTCAAGGAGCTCATCATAGATGTCCTTTAGTCCTGGAAGTTCCACATCCTATCCTACTCTTTGTATCAAGATGATGGTAGACCAGTATTATGTGTTGCATACTGCATTTGCTGAAATGTGGCTGTAGTGGAACCATGATGCGATAGCTCTCCATATATCCTTATTATTCTTGACCAGCAAGGTGTCAATCCTTTGCTGCTTCACATCCCTATTGGGGAAGGCATGCAGATTAGGATTATGGATAGTGGCCCCCATTGGTATCTCTTTAGATGTCTTCTTGCGGATCCTGTTGCCGAAGTCTTTGAGCATAAATGCTATGCTCCTCCCACTGCTGCCAGAGGCCTTCCTAAATATAGAGGTCCTTTCAAACTTTGGCTCTGCCCTGTCGATCCTGTAACAAAAATCTGAGTTATACTGTGAGGGTCCAAATTGAGCTCTATGCTTGGTCATCATTGCAAGCTGCCATTAGTCATCCAGGCTCGTATGGATGACAGCCTCAATCTATTCCCCGTATTTATTATCATCTCCGCCTATCATCATTTAATTATTTTTTGAAAATGATGAAATTTCAATATGTTGCGAAAAATATGTTTTCTACTTCTTAAATACTTCTAAATTACCTATGCATAATACTAATTTTTTATTTTTATATTATTTTTATTTTTATTATTTTTTATTTAAAAAATAATTTTTAAAAATAAATAATTCAGAAAATTATATTGAGCTGAGATCTGTATAGTACTCCATCATGGATGATATTTTTCTCAGCCCATGAGCATGCATGGAAAGCCACTTCTTTTTTTTAAATTTATTCAAATTTGAGTCTATGATTCATGTGACCATGCCCTAACTTGAAGAAAATGGCATGAAATTTTCATGGGGTGTGGCGTTCATATCCCTAAACATTTTACAGTATTTTTTTGAATTTTGTTTCTTGTTTATTTTTAAATCCATAAATATGTTTTTTAATTGAAAATTATAGATTGAATGAAAATTTAAGATCTTGGTGTCATCTTCCCTAGATCTACAACATATGATGAAATTGCACCAAAATATGAAAATTTGACGTGGTCTTCCTCTATTTTTCCAATTTATGGTCAATTTTTGGCCTTAAAATAAAAAACAAACTATAGAAATGAAGAGAGGAGAGTGGCATTACCTGATTTCAGCAAAAATCGAGGCTGAAATCCATGAAATTGGCTAGATTTGGATGATTTTCAAGTTTTTTCTTATGAAAATGTGTTTAAAAGGTGTTGGAAGGCATTGAGAATTCACAGGAGGGGCTCTTAGCCCCCAATTATTGGGGCTGAGGGGCATTGGTACAGGTGCACAAATCGGTGCAAACCAAGAGGTTTGCAACAGTATTGCTTCGAACCGCCCAATTCAATGCTGTTTAGGCCTATTTAATGCTAGAATGCATCAAAATAATAGTTTAAAAATATCTAGTTGGATTCATGTGATTTCCAAGTTTTCCAATTAAGGATTAAATATATCATTTTCAAGTAGCATAATGTATAAACTCCACATAGGTAATGCATTGATATCCTTTGTAACTAATTATATATCTTAAAACTGATATAATAGTGACCATAGAGTCTAAGTTTTCTGAATATATATTAAGTTTGAAAAACTAACTAGTTTTTCAAATATTCAAAACAAAACTTAGTTAGAAACAAGGATCAAAATAACAAGGATTGAACTTGTACCTAATGTGGGTTTGATACATGTGGAACTTGTTGGGTTCCGATCATGCAGCGAAAATCGAATTTTAAAATTTTTAAAACAAATATATCAATAGCTTTAATAATTAAAACCATCGAACCGAAATTCAAACCCTAGAATCACCTTGTCGATATCGAACAAAACAAAAACAAGCATACAAAGAGATAGAAGTTTATACTTCCTCAGAAGAGTAATATGGTATAATGGTGATCTCCACGAGACTCCAAAGTAGAAGTCCTCCAATGGTGATCCACACGGAAGTTAGCCAAGATCCTTCCTAATCGGTATGCTGAAGCAGCCTTTTCTTTGCAAGAACACTGGCGGCTTCGAACTCAAAGTACGATCACACCAAAGTCCAATCGCCTTCGATTTTGCCATCATAATCATGTCAAGAAAACACTCTTTAGAAGTTTCACAACTTAAGATTTGATTTTGGGCTCCAACACATGAAAAAATCAAACCCTAGGGCTAACTAGCAACACTTGCTAATTCTCTCACCACCCTTCTTACAACTTTTTTTCTCTCAAATTTTTTTTCTTTTTCTCAGATTTTTTCTAGAATTTTTTCTCTCTTTTACACACCGTTTGGCTTTGATTTTCACCCAAAATTTAGTACCTGATTCATATGGGACGTCCCATATAAATAGGTGAAGAAGGGACGTGAGGAAGGACCAAGGGGCACCAACTTTTGGCCCTTCAACTTCTCACGCGGTGAAATAAATCACCGTGATTTATTTTGGCACACAAGAGCCTTCACACAGTTGCGCCCCATAAATTCTCCATAATAAATCAGCATGAAATAAATAGAGTTCTGGATGAGAAACGAAGAGATAAGATAAGATAGGAGCCTTCATTAAGGACTCTTTACATCACAACGCTAATTAAGAGGGGGCGGCATTAATATTTTGGCATGAGACCTGGTGAGCACAAAGAACTCCTTCCGTACTTGAAACACTTCCAAAGAAGTGAACCAAAACATAGATTCATGTACACAAGGTACCATGGCGATCTCAGGTCAAAGGATCACTTACACAACTCCTACTAGAGAACTATCAGCTGACATGTAAATAAGACTCCATCATATGTTCTCTTGTAGGTCTATTCAGTAAACTCATTCTTTAATGAGCACCTATATTCTTGTATTAGTGTCATCACACAAGTGGTTGTGAAATCAACCACTCTCATCTCTGAGCATACACAGGACATGCTAGTCTTACCGGTATCATTGATCTTCGACTCAATGAACCAATAACTGAGAATATTTTAGATCATGACTATCAAGAATTTAGGTCTTACTAGCGTGATCTCATCACAATCCTAAAACTATTGCCCAGACTTATGGAGTTCATTATAATCTTAAAAACAATAAGATGCAGCATATAATGAATCGAAAATGCTTATTTTATTAAATATTAATGTTAATTACATGAGTTTTAAAGACAAATTATAAAAAACATCCTATCACATCCCGTATGTGATTGGCTTGTATAGCATTATTCTTTCAATCTTTCACTTGCACTAAAGCCAATCGCCCTTATACTTGATGCCCATGTAATCAAGATGACGGTCAAACTGCTGCAATGACAAGGCCTTAGTGAACGGATCCACTATATTGTTCTTGATATTAACTCGCTCCACGATCACATCATGTCTTTCAACTATCTCTCGAACGAGGTGGAATCGTCTTAGGATGTACTTAGATTTATGATAAGACTTCGGTTTCTTGGCTTGAGTAACTGTCCCAGTATATCACAATAAAGGGGCACTGGTTGTTCAATCCCTAGAATCACACCCAATTCTAAGATAAATTTCTTCATCCAGATGGCCTTCTTAGCAGCCTCACTAGCAGCAATGTACTTAGCCTCAGTAACTGAGTCAGCAATAGTTTGCTGTTTAGAATTCTTCGAACTTACTGCCCCATCATACAGGGTGAACACATATCCAGATATGGATTTGCTATCATCTAAATCAGATTAAAAACTAGAATCAGTATAACCTTCCAGTTTTAAATCAGATCCTCCATATATAAAAAAAACATCTTAGTCCTTCTCAAATACTTGAGTATGTTTTTCATAATTTTTTAATGATCCTCTTTGGGATCAGCTTGAAATCTACTTACAATGCCTAAGGCATAAGCCACATCAGGTCTGGTACATAACATAGCATACATTATTGATCCTATAGCCGAAGTATAAGGAATAGAATTTATTCTATTTCTCTCTTCAGGTGTCTTAGGAGACATCTTCTTAGAGAGTTGTATGCCATGATCCATGGGTAAGTAACCTCTTTTACTTCTCTCCATGTTGAATCTCTTCAACACAAGGTCTATGTACCTGGACTGGGATAAGCCAAGCATCCTTTTTGATTTATCCCTAAAGATCTTTATACCAAGTATATAGAACGTTTCACTCAAGTTTTTTATGAAAAATTTTTGTGATAGCCATGTCTTGACCGATTGCAATATCGAGATATCATTCTCAATGAGTAGTATGTCATCCACATATAAGACTAAGAAGATAATAGCACTCCCACTAGTCTTCTTGTACACACAAAGTTCATCCACATTTTTAATAAAGTCAAACGATTTGACTGTCTCATCAAAACAGATGTTCCAGCTCTTCGATGCTTGTTTTTATCCATAAATAGATCTATTCAGCTTGCATACCTGATTTGCTCTCCCACTAGAGATAAATCCCTTTGGTTGAGTCATATAGACTTCTTCCTCAAGATTTCCATTGAGGAAGACAGTCTTGACATCCATTTACTAGATCTCATAGTCATGGTATGCAGCAATAGCAAGCATAATCCGAATAGACTTAAGCATGACTACCGGCGAAAAGATTTTTTCATAATCAACACTTTGTTTTTGTCTAAAATTTTTTGCCACCAGCCTGGCTTTATAGGTCTCTATCTGGCCATCTACTCTTATCTTCCTCTTGAAGACCTATTTACAGCCTATTGGGGTTACACCCTCAGGCGTATCAACCAAAGTCCAAACTTGGTTGGTATACATGGAGTCCATTTCGGATTTCATGGCATTGAGCCATTTGTCAGAGTCACTACTCATGATAGCTTCCAAATAGGTCGTAGGATCATCATTCTCAATGATGTGGGATATGTTATCATTCTCAATGACAAATCCATACCTGAGTGGTACATTACGCACTCTACTTAACCTTTGGAGAGGAGGTGTGTGTAGTGGCTGTGCCTTAACAATGGGCACATCTGGTTGAGAATCATCTTGTGAATCCTGAATGGGTTGTAGGTTTTGAACTTTCTCAAGTTCAACAGACCTCTCACTGTCCCCTTCTTGGATAAACTCTTTCTCTAAGAAAACGGCATGCCTACCAACGTTTACCTTTTGTTGAGTAGGATGGTAGAAGTAGTATCCTATACTCTCCTTGGGATAACCTATAAACCTGTATTTTTTTGATCTAGCACTTAGCTTATGTCCAACATTTTTTACATAAGTCGGGCAATCCCAAATCTTAAGATATTTAAGACCGGGTCTCTTCCCTTTTCATATCTTATATAGAGTGTTAGAGACAGATTTTGATGGCACTTTATTCAAAATATATGCTGCGGCCTTGGGAGCATATCTCCAAAAAGAGATCGGAAGATCCGTGAAACACATCATGGACCGCACCATATCTAATAAGGTGCGATTCCTCCTTTCCGTAATTTTATTTAATTATGGAGTGTAAGGAGATGTCCATTGAGAGAGTATACCATTTGGTTTTAAATGATCGAGGAACTCACTAGTTAAGTATTCTCCTCTTCGATTAGATCGAAGAGCTTTAATACTTTGACCGGTTTGTTTCTCAACCATTCTTTGATACTCTTTAAATTTGTCAAAAGCTTCAGATTTGTATTTCATTAAATATACATCCAAACCTAGACATATCATCAGTAAATGTGATGAGGTAAGAGTATCCACCTCTGGCTTGAGTCAATATTGGACCACAAACATCAGTATGTACAAGGTCCAAGATGTCACTCGCCCTTTCTCCATGTCCAGTAAATGGAGTTTTGGTTATTTTACCCATGCGACAATATTCACAAGTTCTATATGATTCAAAATCATAAGGATCAAAAAATTTATCTTTGTACAACTTATTAATTCTTGACTTATTTATATGACCAAGTCGGCAGTGCCAGAGGATGTGCATTCACATCCTCTCTTTTTCTTTTTTTCATATTATCAATATGAAGTACATTATCATTAAGTGATAGGAATAGAAGACCATTATCAATATAAGCATTTCCATAAAATTCGTTAGAAAAATATATAGAACAATCATTGTTCTTTATTTTTATTTTAAAATCTTATTTTAATAACAAAGGTACAGAAATAATATTTCTAACGACATTAAGAATATAATAACAGGTCTTCAGTTCCAAAACTTTACTAGAAGGCAACTTCAAAATCCTGATTCCCATGGCTTCGACCTGCATGGACTCTTCGCTATCGCCGAACAGCTCGAAGTCACCTTTATTCAGACTCTTTATTTTCTGCAGATCCTGCAATGATTTGCAAAGGTGTGAGCCACGGGCGATATCCAATATCCAAGAATCTGAAATTGAAATACTTAATGATAAGTTAGTTTGTATCATATACAAACCTTTAGCAATATTTGCTTGTTTCACAATTGCAAGGTATTCCATGTAATTCTTCTTTCAGTGCCCCTCCTTGTCACAGTGATAGCAAGTACCTTTGGCAGAGATCTTCTTCGTCTTCTTTTTGGAGATGCCAGTCTTAGAGTTCAACTTTTTTTTGGGAATCCTTCTTGCCTTTCTTCTTGTTGATCTTATCGACAAGAAGAACTGGAGCCTTTTCTCCTTTGAAATGGCTCTCTGTTATTTTCAGCATGTTCAACAGCTCGGTAGGGTGATATTCAGTTTGTTCATATGATAGTTTATGACAAACTGAGAGGAGTCGGAGAGAGACTGCAGGATCAAATCCTGACTAAGTTTACCGTCCATGGCGAAACCCAATTGTCCTAGACGAGTGATCAAATCAATCATCTTTAGGATATGAGTTTGCATGGATGTGCCTTCAGTCATGCGAGCACGGAACAACTGCTTAGATATCTCATATCTAGCAGTTCGACTTTGTTCCCCATATAACTCCTTAACATTAAAGAGTATAGAAGGAACATCCATGTCCTCATGCTGCCTCTAAAGCTCATTGCTCATCGAGGCAAGCATGATGCATTTAACGGTCATCCTTCCACATCTTGTATGTGGCCCTTTTCTTCTCAGATGCACTTCTCCGATCGTATCGGGTGTAGGTGTATCCAGTATGTAGGAGACTTTCTCTTAAGTGAGAACAATTCTCAGATTTCTTAATCAGTCCACGTAGTTTGGTCCAGTCAATTTGTTAGCATCTAGTATGCCTCTTAGTGATCGTGAGGATGCCATATGTGTAGTTAATCTACAATGACAAGAACACAATATAAGCGGATAACTCATGATGACATGCACAACTAGATTAGAACTTTTGTCTAATTGTCTCCCACTATTTTAACGAATTTCATAGTCCTCAAGTATGAAAAATGAAAAACATCCTTATGTTTCTTAGTGAGGTTGAGATCCCTATTCCTCACAAACACCTTGTGGATAACACAACAAGCATTCATGAGTTCAAGAGTGGAAAACTCTTTACCAATTGTACCTCATACAATTCTCAATATTTTTCTCTCTTGCTTTTAGATCACTCATAGTTTTGTGGATAGCACAACAAATTATAGTGTTCTAGTTAACTCTTCAATCCTATATGGTCATACTTAAATAATGCTGCCCTTGTGGATAACACAACAAAGCAACGCTATTCAAATATGCCATAAGCATCATTTATGCATTTAGTCAACATCATATCAATTTCTATAGTAAGCCTTGTGGCTAGCACAACAAGCCCACTAAGATCTTGACATACTCTATTGACCAAGTTTGAAGAAAGACCCTTGTAGTATCTACATCACTAATCAATCTAAGTCTAAAATTTAATAAGACCAAATTGGCCAAGTCAGTTGGTGGGGGGCTCCCCGTAGCTTTTCTTAGATACCAACAAAGTTGGCCAAGCCAGCATACGGACCTAATTAAAAAATCACCTTAAACACTTACCTAGACACCAATTGATCAAATGAATTCGACATTTGATTTATAAGTGAATCCCGACATTACAACTTAATATAATTTTATAGAGGATCTTTGAACTGGTCTCGACACATCCTAACTACAACTACATAAAATGTACTAAACATATTATGCAATTCGGCATGCTTATACAAGTCATAATAACAATCATATTATCATGCCAAAAATCATATAAGGGTATACAAAATGACTTAACAAATGTCAAGCTTAGCCAAATTGAAAACAAACACTAATCAAATTAGGCATGCATAACACCCTTAAACATAAAATCGATTTAAGTATCATGAAACCATGAAACTATAAATTTTATATTATCATAAATTCAAAATTTTAATAATTGAAATTTAAATCCATGGTACATATAAAGTCAAAAAATGATTTTTGATTTTTTAAGACCAATGCTAGAAATCGATGTAATATTTTTGGCAATATTTGAACTAGAACAATTCTATACTAAAACTTTGTACTTGTTTGATTGAATCTAACAAGGATGGCTCTGATACCATTATTGGGTTCCAATCACGCAGTAGAAATCGAATTTTAAAATTTTTAAAACAAACATATCAATAGCTTTAACAATTAAAACCATCGAACCGAAATCCAAATCCTAGAATCACCTTGTCGATGTCGAATAAAACAAAAATAAACATGCAAAGAGATAGAAGTTTATACTTCCTCAGAAGAGTAATATGGTATGATGGTGATCTCTATGAGACTCCAAAGCAGAAGCCCTCCAACGATGATCCACACGGAAGTTGGCCAAGGTCCTTCCTAACTGGTGCGTTGCCGTAGTCTTTTCTTCACAAGAACACTGTTGGCTTTGAACTCGAAGTATGATCACTCCAAAGCCTAGTCACCTTTGATTTTGCCACCAAAATCACGCCAAGAAGACACTCTTCAGAAGTCTTACAACCTAGGATTTGATTTTGGGCTCCAACACATGAAAAAATCAAATCCTAGGGCTAACTAGCAACACTTGCTAATTCTCTCACCACCCTTCTTACAACTTTTTTCCCTCAATTTTTTTTTCTCAGATTTTTTTCAGAATTTTTTCTCTTTTACACGCAAATTGGTTCTGATTTTCACCCAAAATCCAGCATCTGATCCATATGGGATGCCACATATAAATAGGTGAAGAAGGGATGTGAGGAAGGACCAAGGGGCACCAACTTTTAGCACTCCAACTTCTCACATGGTGAAATAAATCATCATGATTTATTTTGGTGCAGAAGAGCCTTCACATAGAAGGACTCCTCTTCTGCGCCCCATAAATTCCCCATAATAAATCAGCGTGAAATAAATAGATAGAGTTCTGGATGAGAAATAAAGAGATAAGATAAGAGCCTTCATTAAGGACTCTTCACATCTCAATGCTAATTAAGAGGACGCGGCATTAATATTTTGGCGTGAGACCTGGTGGGCGTAGAGGACTCCTTCCACACTTGAAACACTTTCAAGTTGGATAAGAACCAGATTAAATTAGACCCGATCCCATTAGGTCAAAGGCAACTGGTCTAGTTTAGCTCAAATGCTTTGAACTGAACCAATTTAGGAACTTGGGTTAATACAATGTGCTAGCATATCAAATTAACCCTTAGAATTTACATTAAATCCTAATTAAATCAGACCAAGATCAAATTCCAAAGTATACGACCCATTGGGTTTCAAATCTAACCAGCAGTGGACACAGACTCTTGGCATAACCCTAATCCGATCTGATTAGGTCAGCCCAAGAGTCCCAATCAATTAGGACTCTTCCTAATTAATTTTTAAATTAAACTCTTTTAATTCTATCAAGTCCACGAGTCAAGATTGACGTCTAGCAATGTATCATAATTATTTGAAAGATTTAAAATTTTGATAAAAATTATCAAGATACCTTTCAGTGGCAAGTTATCGTGTAATTCAATCCTTCAGTCAAACAACATCCCAGATGAGCTGTGAGTATCGAAACATGTCAGATCTAATTGCTTATCTATATATATCTCGATTAGAAGGCGATGATTCAGTTGATGATACATTAGAAATTCTTTTCTAATTATCATCCTGCTTTGGCTAAAGGCTTTCAGAATCATCGACCTATGAGATCACATAAGATGTTTGCTCCCTTTATTAGGAGTTACTGATCTTTTATTGATCACTCACAACCTCCATGCATATTTCACCACATCCAGAACACCCCATACAAGGATTAAAGAATCAAGTTAAGAAGTGAACCAAAACATGGATTTATGTACATAAGGTACCATGGTGATCTCAGATCGAAGGATCACTTACACAACTCCTATTAGAGAACTATCAATTGATATGTAAATAAGACTCCATCAGATATTCTCTTGCAGATCTATTCAGTGAACTCATTTTCTAATGAGCATCTATATCCTTGAATTAGTGTCACCACATAAGTGGTTGTGAGATCAACCATCCTCATTTCTGATTATACATAGGACATGCCAGTCTTACCGATATTATTGATCTCTGACTCAATGAACCAATGACTGAGAATCAAGGTATGCTGAATCGGTACCGTCGGTCGTATCGGCCGGTCGGCGGTATGGTTCGGTATGGTTTCGTACCGTACCAAACCGACGAAGGCAAGTGGACCTGAACTAGAAGAAAAAGAGAGAAATAGAGAGAAATAGAGAGAGGAAGAAAGAAAAAGAGGGAGGGGAAGTAGCTGGCGGGGCTGGCGGACGGCCTTCGATGGGCCGTCATGGCCGTTGGAGGGCTCAGTCCACACGCGTGGCGCCGCAGGCGTGAAATAGGGGCGCCGCCCCTATTTCGCGAGTTTTTTTAAAAAACATAGTTTTAAGTGAAACCGACAAACTATGTTTCGCAAGTTTTTTTAAAAAACATAGTTTTAAGTGAAGTCGGCAATAGTTTGCCGACTTCATGATTTTTATTTTTTTTTAAAAAAAAATGTCTTAAGTCGGCAACTAGGTTGCCGACTTTATGAGTTTAAAACAAAGAAAAAGAAAAACCGAAACAGACGACCATCTGTTTCGAAAAAGAAGGGGGCGGAGCCCCTCCACGGCTCTGCCCACTCGACCGCCCTCAGGCCGTCGGCTCGCCGGCCACCGGAGGCCTTGCGATGGAGGCATTGTCCATCCAGTAGGTCCCTCCTCCCTCCAAGCGCTCTCTCTCTCTTTCTCACTCTCTTGAAAGTCCTATCGAGCGATTCGGGGCTCGAAGCCCTCCGACGGCCGCAGCCGGCCACCGTCGGCCTCCAACGGCTCCCACCTCCCTCTCTCTCTTTCTCACTCTCTCTTTTTTCCTTTCGTACCGCCGGTGTACCAAATTTACCGGCCGAATCATGTCGGTTCCCCATCGGTCTGGTACGATATGGGGTGTATCGGCCGGTTCGGCACAGTATGGCAGTCCTTGTTGGGAATATTTTAGATCATGGCTATCAAGGATTTAGATCTTACTGACATGATCTCATCACGATCCTAAAATCATTGTCCAGACCTATGGAGTTCATTTTAATTTTAAAAATAATAATATGCAGTATATAATGGATCGAAAATGTCTATTTTATTAAATATTAATGTCAATTACATGAGTTTGAAAGACAAATTACAGAAAACATCCTATTGCATCTCGTATGCGATTGGCTTGTAGGGCATTATTCTTTCAGAACTGAGGATTGTACTGATAAAGTATTGACTATGTATATAGATATTCTCCAAAAAATACTGTGGAGCCTTGTTCAGCCTCCAAACTTTCATTTTGGGTTTTCTTATTTTGTGAGTTTTGAGTTAATCACCCTAGTTATGATTTCCTCTACATGCTAAAGTTAGACTATGCATTTTTTTATTGTATAGAAAATGTGTCCTACACTCTCTAAATTACATATATAATACATAGATGTAATGCTTAGCATTTGAAAATCAAGTAGATTCCTAGATATTGTTAATCCATATAGAAGGGGATAGTTACAACTAATGGATCAGTGTGCACTAAAGAAGTTTAGAAGTGGCACCAGTAATTTGATAAGAGAAGAAAAATATATCTATAATGCTGTTCGATAACAACATCATATTCTTTATGCAATCCCTTACCTCATTCCAAGTATGAGTGCTTGGGATGCTATTAGACATTTTGGCTGATCACGAGCTCTATGTTTTGTATTTGCCTTAGCTAAGCTCGCTATTGCTCTAGTGTCATATTGGTACTAGTGATCATAATAGTCCCTTATATATAGATCATATTACATTGGTCAATCAGCCTGAGATTAGTACCTAGGCTCTCAAAAGGTTACGAGGACATATCTGAAACCAAAGATTACTGAATCGGTACTAGTATCCATACTAGTTGGTGACCAGTTTGGCTGGCACCATACCAACATGGTACGGCTCGGCATGCTAGTCAAATCAGCATGCCAATTTTTTTATTTTTAAGATATCTAATCAATTCTTTAGGGTTTCTTGAATGATTTTAAGTCCAAATTAATATTTGTTAATGTTATTAGATGTTTGTATCACTTTAGTACATCCTTAATTGTGTGTGATGCAGATCTGAATGTGACATGATGTTATGTTAAAGGGAAACAATATTACAAGTTTTAACATGTAGCCTAGGGATAGCCTTACAAGGACCAGATATTATTAAACCCTAAAATGCTCAAATCAATTAAAAAATATAAAAAATAAATAATCAATATATGTCGAGATTTAGAATCTCATCGAGCACCGATGTCATTCATAAATATCCAAATCATTTACATAATCAGGAGGAACATCAGTTCATCCCTCCAATCAAGTAGCAATGTAGTCCTCTGCGCTCTTCCCATACGGTATCCATACTGGATTGTAACTTGTCTCAAATCTCTTGTTGAAGCTCTAGCTCTGAGAGGTATCCTTGGATTGATAGGAGCCCATTCGAATATTTTGGCAGCAAAATTTGATGCATAAGATGCTCTAGACTGTATAAGATAGTATTTAAAAGATGATTCCTTGAACACACCATATCCATATCCGTATAGATCATAAGCTACTTGTGACTGCAGATAAGAGGATCTAGAATACAATGAACCGAATGCATCCATGGATCCATCCACGTATGAGGTCATCTGTAGCTACATTGTATCCTGAATGATCTCGAGGAGCCCATTGCCTGCATGCAATCATATCCCTACTGACTCTACCAGCTCGTACACCATGCTCTCTATCTTATATGGCATGCATAAACTAAGACTCATTGGTGATTCAAAGACAACCTTGTAGCTATCTCATAAATGGTGGTCTCCTATCCTTTGCTTCCTCTCTGACCACAAGATCTATGACTATCAGAAGAACTATCATCGCCACTCTATCTAGTCTCTGAATCTGAGTGAACTGGGTCAACTGACTGCTCCACCCTCTCCATCGGGGCTGCAATTGTCTTTTTCTTTTTTTTGTTTCCACGTTGAGCAGTTTGCATGCCCTCTCATCGTGCCTCGCTCTACTTGGCTATGCTACAAGGATGGTGTTGTGGCTGATCAGTCGGCAGCATGCATCAAATGTTATTGGTTGCCCATTGCTTAGCATCCATCCTAACCTCATTAGGTACGAAATTGGTTGGTCGTGGAGGCGATCCTGGCTCATTAAGCTCTAGCTTCTATTGCTGGTCCACAAACCATCCGATCATCAGATCCTCATCATTAACAAAGTCATTCATAGTCAGATCCTAGTACTTCAGCTCCACTTCCTCTTGAATATATTTCAGCCTCAACCTTAGATTGTAGTGAACATATACAAGATTATTGAAGTATTTCTATGTCAGATGGCTCCTCTGCTTGCTGTGGGTAAGCGCGAAGGTTGATCAATTGCGCTCATAGCCACTTGAGGAGACCGTCTGGGAGAGGATCCGAATGGCAACTCGCTTCATAGTTCTTGCCCCCAATCCAAAATGAACCCACCATTTAGCTACAAAAAGATTGAGATTGAACAAAATTAAAAATAAGATTGTATCATATTAGATTTGTTAGTAGCTACGTAATATCAGACAAGAGTTATCATCGTTGATATATAATCTATCTAGATTTATCTTTTGTTTGCTTATGATTAATTCATTCTTAGATCCATGTAGAACCCTACCATAGATGCTACAAATATTTTTTTAAGGCAGCAGGCATGCATGAAATGAAGTTCTGGTATAGTGATAAGGTCTTTCTACTTATTTTTCAATTTTATTCAAATTTAGGCTTAGGCCATTCTATGCATGATGCATTAAAACTTTAATAAATCAATACCAAATTTACATCGAAAGTAACTTGCAAGCCTCTAAACAATATTTTAATTTTATAATTAATTTATAAATTTTATTTTTTTATAATTTATATTTTAAAAATATATTTTTAATTTTAAAAATATATACTTAATGAAAATTAATGATTTTAGTTCCATTGTGTAGATCATCTATAGATCTACAAGATATAATAAAATCATACCAAAATCAAAAATTTTGGCATGATCTCTTTTTGTTTTTTCAATTTCCCCAAATTTTAAATTTTCCCCCAAAAAAAGAGAGGAAGGGGAGAAAGGGAGGTGGGAGGGAAGCATGCATACCTCTAATCGGTGGTTTCTCCCCGTTTTGTAGCTTTTTTTATTGTGGAGAAGGGGGAGGAGCTTTCATTTCCGAAGGCAAAGAGGAAGAGGTCTCCCGAGACTTCTCTTACCATTCCCATTAGTTAAATGCCCGAACCGGTCAATTTGGCCCTATATTGTACCGAACCACTTGATTCAAGCTAATTCACATTGGTTCAGATCTAGTTCCAAAAATAAGGGCCAAACCAATCTGATTCCATGTCGGTTCAGCTCGATACAGGCCGAACCGGGCAGTTTGGTCCAGTTTGGTGAACCAAGGGTTGTGGCTATGATTGCCATATGCCTCACAGTCTTGTTGAAGTGCCCATATGTCTGCCATTCCATCTCATGTCACCCAGTATGGCACGTACTGTACTCTATTGGTATGCTATAATAGGATGGTACTAGTATAGAATTCGACACTAAGATGGCAAACCTTGGCCCACAGTAATCAAAGAGACAGATTTTGTGTTTATGTGCTATCCTATTGGACACTCTGAGCAATGAACATTGAGTGATAGTTGGAGGTATTATGGAATGGATCTTGGTAAGAAGGAAGGGAAGAGGATGCTAAGTGAGAATATTGACCATCTCCACCTAACTACTTAATTGAGCCAAGTCCTATGATGGCATCTACATAGGGTTGCTGGCCCAAGGTTACTGGCCCCAACATTGCTGTCTCGAAGGATATTGTCCTGATGCATAGTGCCAGCTCCTTTTGAAACTGTTTGCTGCCTCTTCCCTTTGTTCTTGGGACTTATCTGATAACTCGTGAGGCCCCATTTGGATGTTGGATAACAAACCATGAGGCAGATAACTGTTGACTCCAAGTGACAATCCCTTCAAAGTTCAACAATTCACCATGGTTTAAGAAAGCTGGTCATTTGGTTGCTGCTCACTTATCTTGCCTTTATTGCCAGGTTGGAAAAAGCTGTTGTTTGGTTGCAATGTGTCGTGCTTGTGTGGATAAGGACCCTTTTTCTGTTTCATGGACAAGATTGCCCTTACCCTTATGCCTTGTGCGATATGGCTGAGTACTTTTCCTCTATGTGCAAATAAAAACACATAGGTGAATCCAACCATGCAGGTCAATTAAATTTTAATATAATTAATGTAAAGCAAGTCCAAAATCATTGTGCATCTCATACCGGACACACCAAATACAAATCCGCATCCTGCGTAAATCACACAATCATTCATATAACAAGTACATACATAAAGATAAAAAGAGTAAGAGAACATCACAAGCAATGGGGTGTAACTGCTTTTGTTGAGGGTGTGGGGGTTCATTGTGGATCCTTTGTGGTGTTGCCAAGGGAAGGCTACCATGCTATGAGAAGCTAACGATGCTGAGCCAGTAAGGGTGGATGTGGGGGCATACAAAATGATTGCGCTATCCAGCTTGCAATCAGCTCAACCCTCATCATCATGAACAAGTTGTTCTTCTTGTCCTTGAATAATAAGCATGAATGGTCTTGTTAGGCTCATTTCCTAAACTCTCCTGCAAGATTAGCTGTACCGGTACCAGACGGCGTGCCGGTTTCGGACCGGTATGATACGGTACGGTACCGTACCGACACATGATACGTCTAGGCGTACCGGTCCGGTACCAGTACACAATATTTTTTTTGATTTTCAAATTTTTTTTTTTGGGTTTTTGAAGTTAATAATTGATAAATACAACTTGAATATGGCATTATATTGCATATTATTGACATATTTGGGTTCAATTTGGAGTTAGGTTGCGGTACAAAGACTTTTGATCCAAAATTTCAAACATATATTTATTTACATTATATTTCAACTATGTCATCTTAAAACTAAAGAAAAAATATATAAAATACGCATTAAAATGTATCTAAATATTTAAGTACAAAGCGTAATAACTGATATACGAACCTTAAGATGTACTCTACATTTAATTTCTTGTCGAGTGTCTGTGATGCTCGTAGATGTCTAGATCATCAACATAGTCTGAAGGGATATCAGTCCAACCCTCTAGCCAAGCTGCACCGTACTCTTGAATATTCATCATCCCATAAGGCATCCTCTCTGGATTGTAAGACATCTCAGACCTCTCGCTAAAATTCTGACTCTGAGAAGTATCTTCGAGATGATGGTACGGTTGTGGAGGAGCCCATCCAAATATGCCAGTAGCAAAATCTGATCCGTAAGATGCTCCAGACTGCATAGGGTAGTAACCACTAGAAGATGATGCTTCGGATGCACCATATGCATATGGATCATAAGGTGGCTATGGATAATAGGATCCATAATGTGAGGATGATCCAGATACATCCATGGATCCTACTTCACATGCAAGATCGTCCGCAGTATATATATAATTAAAATATATGCAAGTATAACAAAACACGATAGTTTTATGATAATTAAAATAATTATATATAATTTTAAAAGAAATTTAATAATTATTTTAAAACTTATAAATTCAAAATAAATATGTTATATGCTTCAAATAATATTTTTAAATTAACTAAAATATAACACTATTTTTATATATTTTTTATTTTATAATTAAATTTTTTAATTTAAATAATTAAAAAAATAATTTTTTAATTTCAAATATTTGAAAAAAATTTTGAAATTAGATTTAAGTAGCTTGAATCATTCTAAACATGATTTTCAAACTCTAATTTTTTTCCCTAAAATTTAATTTTTTTTAATTTTTAAATAAATAAATATTTAAAAATATTTAAAAAATATATAATTAACGAAAATTAACAATTTTGGTGTCATCATGTAGATCTTTCAAAGATCTATCACATATAATTAAATCATACCAAAATCATAAGATTTTGGCATGATTTTCTCCTATTTTTATTTTACCTCATTTTTATCCTATTTGTAACAACAAAAATAAAAAAAAATATTTACTAACAAAATAACAGATTATCTTACCTCCGACTAAAGATCAGCCTCTTCTCAAATCACTTCTCCAATTTCATGAAATTTTGTCTTCTTTTCTAATTTTTTGGAGGTCTCAACGATTAAGTTGCCCACGGCCATGAGTGTTCTCTGAGAACTCTCAAAGAACACCGAAGGCCTGGTGCTTATTAAAGCACCAGGCCCTCCCCCCATGTGAAGTGGGCCACGCCCATTTCTCTCCCCCCTCCCTCCCCCCAACCACGTGAAAAAGCCCCCACCTTCCCCCCTCCCCCCTCCCTTGGACGGTATGGTTCGGTTCACCCCGAATCGATCCAGAACCGAGCCGTACCATCCGATTTCGGGCGGTATGGGCTCGAATCGCACCGAACCGGGCGGTTCGGTGCGGTTCGGGGTCCTTTTCCGAAAAACAGGCCCGAACCGGACCGATAAGGGACCGGTCCGGCTCGGTACGCCCCGTACTGGGTGGTTCGGCCCGATACGGCGAACCATGCTCTCCAGCTTTTTTATGTGCTTCTGGATGGTGAGTGACATAAGTCATGACAGGAATAACTCATGAGAGAACTCCAGGCATTGTGTGCAATTCTCCACCATCTTAGTTATCACATCCACAGCCTTCTTTATAGAATCTTACACTAGCCACCTTGACTATTCATATCCAACATGGTTTCAGTGCCAATTCAACCTTGTGATACAGATATGCAGATATGTACACAGTTTTTCATGCATGATATGTGAAGGATATAATCACATGAAAAGTAGGGCAAGTCTAGCATGAATGGTATGTGCATAGACTGATTAAGGTTGATTATGGACACATGAGCATGTATTGCTTGCAAATATAGCAAGTACATGGATGAGTTACGAATTCTGAGCATGAAGGTGCATTATTCACAAACTTTTGGACATAGCAAGTCTAGAATGGTAGTGAAAAATCATGCTAAGACGATCGACAATTTCAAAATGTCCAATATGTGGGTAGGAAAATAACAGTAGTGTACTTGAGCCAACATTCCTAGTCACAAAATAGATAAACACCACAATGATATTTGTGATCCATTTGAAAAACCCCACGAAACATAGACCAATGTTTAGATATATGAGATCTAACAAAAACATGTACATACCATGCTACAATGACATCCAAGATCTGATTGAGACAGACCCAACAAGGCATGAAATATTAACATTCATAAAGGTCAAAATAGAAGGAAATTTGGAAATAATTGGGCCTGCCAACAAGGTGGTCTTAAGGACCATACCTTCATGGAACAGGGTGGAGAGTTCACTGATCTCTGAGAAGGATTCTGACAATGAACTTGGCTCCAACCAATGCCCCTGATTTGAGTTATTGAACACTCCTTGTAACTTCCAATGAAAACAACACCATAAGATGGTTATCTACATTCGTGGTTCCCGAATGAAGGGGAAGAAATAATAATAAATCAAAAAAATAGTGGCAATGATTGATAGATGACCAAGGATGTTTGGTGTCCATGAGACCCCCAACCAAGTTCATATGAGGTGCTGGCAGTAGTGGGCCACTAACTAGATCTGAGGCTCCCTAGTAAGTTGATTGATGATAGTGCAATGGGGATGCCACCCAACGAAGGATTCAGCTACTTGACCTCACTAACGAACAAAGGCAGAAAAAGAGGGGTTCGCTTGCCTGGCAATAAGGTTTGACAAGGCTTGCATGAGGGTCATAAACCATTGGGAAGTGGGTATGGAGCACTGACATGGGGTGAGAGACCACCACCATAAAGAGAGTAGTAGTTTTTAGAAAGCCAAGGTAGTGATGATTCAAGTAGTAAAATGGGGGAGGGAGAGTAACCGGATTGATTAAAGATATATCACCCCCTATGTGGAACATACTTAGCCAGGTTAAGCACCTTCTAGGTACATTTACTGGCTATATTGAACCATGCATTTTTCAGCTGGTGTTTGGCTAGTTAAGTGGATAACATCTAGTGACCAGCACTTAACTACCTTCCAATATGGGTAGAAAAAAGACTGTCATAATCTAATCTCAAGTCATGCGATTAACCCTAGCCTCACATGTAAATGGGTGAGTTTAGGAAGTCGTGACCTTGCATGCATGCTTGCACCACTGGTAGTCCCATTATTAGAGGTTATCAACATGGAAGTTGGGGAGTTCAGGGCGTACTGAGCCATATCGGGGGTAGACCAGCATGCTTCTATCCAAGGTCGGTAGTGCTGTCCCAAACCATCATGTTTGGGGCATACCAAGTCATACTGAGGGCAGATTGGGATGTTCTGCCTTGTAGATAGACAAATTAGCAAGAGAGGGGATGAGGGAGAAGGAAAGAGAGGAAAAGAGAGATAGGGAGGGAGGGAAGGAGAGGGAGAGTGAGAGGGAGAGGGAGGAAAGGAGGGAGAGAGAGAGGTGTGGAGGGGGAGAGACGGCTTTCGAAGCCTTCTCTCCTCCACAGTGCCGGAATAAGGGTGGAACCTTTATTTCAAAATGAAACATGGGTTTACCCTATATATTTTATGAAATTTTTTAAGTGAAGTCGGCGGTCACTACCAACTTCATTTTCTTTTTGAATTTTTTTAAAGTGAAATAGGCAATGATTGTTGACTTCCTTTTAAAAAAATCAAAAAATAGTGGCCAGAACCCCTATTTTGAACCTATGGAGGAGAGATGGCTTTGAAAGCCTCTCTCCTCTCTCCCTCCGCCTCTCTCGCTCTCCGCCACCCTCTCTCCCTCTCCCTCTCCCTTTATTTTCCTCTCTTTCCTCTCCCTCCACCTCTCTCTCTCTGTCGGCCTCTCCTGACTCCCGCTCTCTCCCTCTCCCCCTCAACCTCCATCCCTCTCTCTCTTTTCCTCTCTCTTCTTCTCCCTCTCCCCCTCCCTTGTCGATTCCCCTTTATCGGTATGCACTAGAACGGTATGGCATGGTACCATAGGGTACCACCATCCGACTGGCTTAAGTGCAAGTTCTAGTACTGCAGACCTTGGTTCCACCCCTCAGTTTGAGAAACCGATGAGGGAGGGGGAGAGGGAGAAGGAAAGAGGCAAAGAGAGAGAGAGAGGAAGGAAGGGAGAGGGAGAGGGAGGAGAAGAGAGAGAGGCCGAGAGGGGAAGAGAGGGCTTTCGAGCCCCCTTTTCTCCGGCCGAGGTGTAATAGCGGTGGAGCCCCTATTTCAAAATGAAACAAGGGCTCTAACCTCCTTTTTTCTGATGTCCATTATATTCCCCATCATTATAGATTTTTGAGCATCTTTTTTCCAAATCCTAGTCAAGGGAGTAAGAGCCGTGTTATCACTTGCTTTTGGTGTGCAATTACTTTGTTCAGTGATGATTTTGGTCTTTTGGAAAGACTATGCTAATGATCAACTTCCTATGAAGGACATTAAATAAATTAATTTCCAAGTATTACTCGCATATATTCGATGATCTGGTCGTTCTCACATCATGAAAAAGTGATCAAACATTAACATGATATTGCATTTTAACAAAACCTTCAATAACTAGATAATTTTTTTTTTGTTTATAAATCAGTGGAAATCTATCTGCAAATATAATGATGTACTTATTTCTCCAGATTGCCAATATTTATTTCATATAGTTCTTTTTCTATTTTTTTGTGCAATACCTATGATTTGAACTTGCGACCTCCTCAAATGTGGTTCTTTTTTCTTGTTGTTTTCTAGATAAGACCATCCAGGATTTTGTGATAGCATTCAAGACCTCTATGGGCGGTCATATGTGCAAAGCTAAATTCAAGAAGACCAATAATAGGAATATTATTATTAGTCCTATAGTGCTTATAGCAGATCTTAATTTTCCATTTTCTGAACCTGCATTCATCCCTGCTTCTTGAATAGTTGGCCTATGCTTTTGAAATCTTGCTAATGCACATGCCCACATCTTGCCAGGCATTGATGCTTGTAAACATTGGTGGGGCTTTCAATTCTTTCTTCCAAATGATAATCTCAGTAGATACCAATAGATATCTATATCTCTGGTATTAATTTGCATTGGTAAATACAATGTGCTTTGTCCTTTGTTGTTTTTCTTTCTTGCCAAACATCTAAGCATTCTTCATTACAACTCATCAAGTAATCATCGATCAGTATGCTTGATTTGCAAAACACAGTTGCTGGAGCTGGACTTTCAGGTAGCAAAATGGCTAGAAGAATTGCAGACATCGAAGAGTTCGAATTCATACCCATGGGAGAAAATCGTAACCAGGGTGTGAGTTCTCCTCCCTCTGCACTTTTTCATGTGGAATTCTGAAGGAGGCTACCTTGTTGCATGTTATAAGTGCAATGGCTTTGTTATGCCCAAAAGGCAGCTTAAACACTTTGGGGCTTTCATATATTCTAAATTCCGTCAATGAAATTTAGTTAATCCTCTGTTATTTCAGCGTCTAGCAGTCGATATCTTTGTTTCTGGTTTTGTATTTGAAGAGGAAGATTTTAGACGACCCTGGGAAGAAATTGAAGATAACTTGGAGAGGTAGACTGTTCTAGAATCATAAATGCAATTCTAGAGACAAGGAAGTGTGTGATGATTATTTTCATTGCCGCATATTTCTTGTAGTTGTTTTTATGTCCTGCATTAAACTATTAGCATTTACATTTATGATTTTATATTTTTTACAATTTTATTCTTAAAATGTAAGTTCTGGAACATATCTTCTGCATTTTTTCTTTTTCTTGTTACTCATGGAAACCATTAAGCAAATTTTTCATTACTTGGAGATCAGGTCAATAATACTGTCATCATTTTCACATAATCATAATAAATTCTTAATATCAGGACAAAATCAACACATGTACTTAATAATCCTTTAAATGATGGGCTCATATGATATTGCTATGGTGAATGCCATGATGCGTTCTGAATAAGGTCATAAAATCATGTCCCATGATATTGCTATGGTGAATGCCATGATGTGTTTTGAATAAGGTCATAAAATCATATGTCCAGTTACATTGATTTAGATTAATGACTTAACCCTAGTTCTGGTATGCACTATGAAACTGCACCTGTACAGTTTGAATGGTTCTGACTCGAGTACTATTTGAGAGTACCAGGAACAACACTCACAAGCATCTTACAGGCTTGTACGATATTGGAGCCCCTTTAAGCTTAGATGTGATAAGCGAATCATCTAAGGTTACAAATAAATTGAGCATGCAGCATTAAAATTCTTTGATTTGTATTTATTATTACATCTGTAATTGAATGGGAAGCAATGTTCAGAACCATGTTGGTCCAGGCCTGGTTATGAACCAAGCAGTATATACGAATGCAAGCAGTATTTCAAACCTCGATCAAGATTATGCTTCGACCTCAAAAGAATATGATTATTTTGAGGGGCATGTCTAACTGCATCAAAGATATTCCTGTTATAGAAGGTGACAAGGTCATTCTTAACTGGGTATTTGACACCTATTGGAGTCTTGTACACTCTAACTGAAATGGTTATCATATGTTATGTTCGGATAGCATTATTTGAACATTTGTTTTTGACTACATCACACATGGAATGCCATACCGGGCCAAACCGCCCGATACACCTCGTATCGAATTGAATCGGTGTAGAACCAGCATGGTTCGGTCCTAAAAATTGGAAAATGGCCCGAACAAAAGACTGTACCATGGCTGAACTGCCTGGTACGGGTAGTTTTCCCATCAGATGATCACTTAATTTTTTGAGTGATGGTATTGTTCAGAGACGGCTCTCCTAATCCTTCTCAAACCATTCTTTGGTTTTCACATCCGCCCCCCCAAAAAAAAAATTCAAAAACAACCCGAACATAAGAGGAAATATCGGATTGAAGGTATGCAACCTTCTCCTCCATCTCCCCTCTTTTGTTTTTTGAGCTCGGATATTCCCTAAAATTAGAAAAACAAGGGGAGATCATGCCAAAATTGAAATTTTTGGCATGATTTTATTATATATTGTACATCTATGGATGACTTACATAAAGACACTAAAATCATTAATTTTCATTAAGTATATAATTTTTAAATTTAAAAATATATTTTTGGATTAAAAAATATTAAAAAATAAAATTTAAAAAATAACTATAAAATCAGAATATTGTTGAGGGGCATGCAAGCTACTCTCAATATAAATTTGATGTCCGTTTATGAAAGTTTTCATGCTTATGCACATAGTAGCCTAGGCCTAAATTTGAATAAAAATGATAAATAAGTAGCTTTTCATAGATTCCCAAGGGTTTAGAAAAATATATGTAGAATATGTGGTATGCTTCTACATGCATCTATGTTTAGATTAATTTTCCCATTTTTTTAAAATTTAAAATATTTTTATAATTAATAAAAAAATATGAATTAATTCAAAAAATATGTAAAATTAGTACTATGTATTAGATAATTTAGAAGTATTTTATGAAGTACAAAACATATATTTTTAGAATCTATGATATTTAAAATTATTTTTAATTGAAAATTTAATAAAAATAGAGATAATTATGAAAAATTATAATAAAATATTACATAATTTGAAAGTATTTTTTAAATTAGAAAATATATTTTTATTAATACAATGAAGTTTTATTATATTTACAAAAATATTATGTTGATGTGTTTCTTAATCTTGTAGGAATGGATCCATCGAGGAAGAAGGATTCAGAGTGTGATATTGGTGGGACTATGGGCAAATTCTCTAGGATCGATACCACTAGAAATGCAATTAGTATAATACAGAATTTGAGGGATAACTACATTGAAGCAGCGCTGCGATGGGCCTCTCAAGGTCGTTTAGGATACAATGCAGTCGCAGATGATCTCGTACATGAAGTAAAAGCTAAGCTATGGACATATCTTGCTCATCATCATATTATGGATTCTATTGCTCGCAGCTATAGATAGCTTATGATCTATATGGATATGGGTATGGTGCATCCGAGACATCTTCTAGTGGCTAGTACCTTATGCAATCCGAAGCACATTCTTACGGATCAGATTTTGCTGCCGGCATATTAGGATGGGCCTCTCCACAGTAATATTATTAGTTCGAGGATATCTCTTAGAGCTAAAGTTTTAGCAAGAGATCTGAAACCGGTTACAATCCAGCATGCATATCTTATGGGATGAGCATATAGGATTATGATGCTACTTGAATGAGGGATGGATTCATGTTCCTCCAGATTATGCAAATGATCCAAATATTTATGAGCGACATTAGCGCTCGATGAGATTCTAGATCTTGATATGTATATTTTAAATGCATGCAACCAATTGTATGATTTTAGAGTTATATGTTAGCATACTAGGGTTCAATAATACCTAGTCCCTAAAAGATAATCCCTAAAGATCAGCATCACATGCGATTAAAGGTGAACCAAAGTGATAGAAACATCAAATAGCATCAACAAACATTAATTTGGGCTTAAAATAATTCAAAAAACCAAAAAAATTGATTAGAGACCTTAAAAACAATAAAATTAAAAAAATTAAAAAAAATAGCATGCCAGTTTGAAACCAACATGCCCAGCTATATTGTATGTTGGTACGGTACCAAATCGATTGCCAACTAGTACTGGTCCCGATATCGGTTCGGCAATCCTTGACATCAGAGGTTTTCTTACCAAGGATGGGTTTGAAGATATTAATTGATTGTAATAACAACTATCTTTGATCCCGTTATATGCAAGCAAAGGACCTTTTTTCCCTTTAGTCATCTCCATTGTTTTTAAATGTATTGAATTTCAAAATATCTTACCACTTAAGATTCTCTTACAAATAGGAATTTATAGCTTAATTTGATGCTAAAAGGACCATATAACTTGTGCATTTGTTTTAGACCTATAATTGTAAACTTGGCCCTTCTATTTTCTTATGATCATGTTTCAAGCCTTTCGATTAATGCCTGAATTTCCGCAAAGAATATATTTATCAGCATTAGAATGATCAATTTCTAACTACACATCTAAATTTTCTAATGAATTGTCATTGGAATCTGTTCTTCATGAATTTGATAAGTAATCTTGTAATCAATTATTTTCTCTTGTTGTCTTGGTCAAGTTTGGATTGGTAGGGTAGTGGGGTGCTAGTCAAGATTTTACGTCTTAGTGGGACAGGGGGTATCCCGGCCGTCCTGTCCCATTTCTATGAGGAAATGAGATCGGGACAGATTCGAGACTCCAAAATCCATCCATGTGAAGAGAGTAGAAGAAAGAGAAAAGAAGGAAAGGAAGGAACGATGAAGAAAAGAAAAAAAATGAAAGAAAAGAAGCAGAAAAATGAAAAAAGGAAGGAAGAAGAAAAAGAAAGAAAGAGGAAAGGAAAGAAAAGAAGGTAGAGGAAAAAAAGAAAACAAGGAATAAAGGAAAAAAAGAAAAAAAGAAAGAAAAGAAGGAAAGAAGAAGGGAGAAAGGTGGAGGATATCTATCATGATGCATGACCATGACTATTGTCCAGGCAAGATGGGACAGCAGGGCATGTTATTTCATGGAGAAATCAGGACACCTGTCCTATAGGATTTAAAACTTCGGATGCTACCATCTTAATACTTATGATGGTCTAGCATCTCGATATCAAATCAAGACACCATTTTTTGAGAAACAAATTATGTTCTTTAAGTTTCTTAAACTTATTTTAGAATGAATTTGTAATGAATTTTAAATGTTTAAACATTCGTCTTTTCAGTGAATTGTGGGGTTCTAGTACTATTTTTGGTCCTTTCTTCTCTCCTTCTCATTCTCTTTCTTTCTCACTCCTCTCTCTATCTCTGATTCCTTTCTGCGACTAAGCCAAAGAGAGAAAGAAGAGTCTAACTCCTATCCTGGTTGGTTGGTATTAACTAAGCTGGCTAGCAAATTGGCCTATATCAAATGGCACCAAATAGGATGGCCAGGATCAAGGATTGCAAAACCATCCTAAACCACGTAGTTTGGGGCATTTCGAGCCATACCAGTGGCGGACTAGAACGGTTCTGACATTCGAAATGAAAACTGGCAAAGGAGGGGGGAGGGAGAAGGAAACAGAGGAAAAGAGAGAGAGGGGGAAGGGAGGGAAAGGAAGAGGGAGGGTCGTCGGAGGCCGCTGGAGGGTTGTGGAGGCTACCGAGGGTCGTGTTGGCGAAGGGCACAAAGGGCTAGAGGAAGGGCTCCACTCTTCGGCCAATCGAAACAAGGGAGAGATGGCCCCTGTTTTTTAAATTTTATAATTTTCAAGTCAAGTCAGCAATAGGGTTCCCTACTTCACTTAAAAATCTTTTTTTTTTTAATCTTAGGATTTTTAAGTTAGGTCGGCAACCCACCTCACTTAAAAATCCTAAAATAAAAAAGCAAAGGCCATCGGACTGTTGTTTGAATTTGCCAGAGGTTGTGCCCTCCAGTAGTCATCCCTCTCCCTCCCTCTCTCTCTTTTCCTTTCTTATCTGTTCTCCCTCTTCTTCACCTTCTCTGTTGTGTTGGTACAGGCCTAGCATGGAATAGCACAGGGGTAGTGCCAAACTGTGCCGCCGGCTGACTGGTTTGTCCCTCGGTATCGGCCCAACGAACCTTGGCCAGGACCTTCTAGTTTGCAAAGAAACATGCCCTACGCCTATCCTAGGTTCTGTTCTCTCATCAGAATGATCCAGACAATATTATGTTGGCATGAGTTATTCTTCTAGTTCTACCTATCCATAAGAGCCTGTTCAGTATCAAGATCATCGGGTAATCTCTCTTTCAAAAAGACTAGTTGCTATATTGAATAGAGTAAAGCTATTAATGGATGTCGAATTATAATGAAGCTGTGTCTCTGATATTTTAATTTTCTTTGGGGAAATTGAGTTTTCTATTGTACTGTTAGCACTTGTGATCACTTCATAAGTGAGGAAGAATTATGAAGATAAAACTAAGATAAACTCTTTAATTTATTCAAATGATTCTCTTAGATTTTGTTAAACAAATCTATTCAGCTATTTTATTTAATGCAAATACTTTTCAGGTCCAAGTTATCCTTTTATTAGGTCTGTAAAGTAGGTTCAGGAAGTATAGTTACTGCATAGATGTTGGTTTTACCTATAGTATGTAAGCAATGTAACACGCTAGTCTTCACCATATACATTTTAATACATTCTATTTCATTATATATATGTAATTATTTGCTTAAGATATCTGTCTGTGCAGGGTCTGTGAGGGTGTTACTGTGGTGACATGTATGCCTAGTGTAAATGTTTATACATTATACACTGTCATTACAAGATCATTACTGAAAAGGTAATCAGATCATCATGTAGACAGGGTAATCTTGAGGGTTTAGGTTCCAGTGCATTTTCTTGCATTTGAGCCAATGATAATGATGCCATATGATGAGGAGTTGAGGACAATGGTGGTTTTGATCTTGACAGGTCTTTACAAGAGTTGTTGTATTCATCATTTTGAGCTGTTGACAGGAAAAAAGAGTAGAGGAGGCAGCACTGCAATTTCAAAATGATCATGACCATATTAGGCGCAAAATTGCTTACCAACAAAAGAAAAATAATTACAATTTTTTAGGTTTGCAAAGATGTGTAAAGATCACAAGGATGCATAGCCATGAACAAGATCTCACAAGCGGAAGAAGAAACTGTTGTAGCTAATGAGTCAGTATGATAAAAAAACGCATTGTTGTTTACAAGGCAAGTTTACAGGCAAGTAAAGATGGTGCAAAAAGAGATAATGTGACAATCTGTTTGCACTTAGCAATCATGAAAGTGGCATGCAATGAAAAAGTTGACTTGATAAATCCAATAATAAGTAGGTTCAACTGATAGATAAGCCTTAAGCCGCCATACTTACGGCTGAGAAATCCTTAACAAGAGTGACCTTTGGGAATATCAATCAAAAGTTGATTATGCTGACAACCACATCAATGATGGTGTGGCTAGGTGATCAAGTAAAGCAGACCGCTGTAGTCGATGCACAATAGTAAAAGCTAATTGTGACATCTGAAGGTTGCAGATCACACTCCGGGTTGATCAAACTATGCACAGTGGAATTCAAAAATTTTTCTCGACCCGGCACCTGAAACATAGATCAAAAATAAGATCGTTAGTCAATATTCAGCATGTAATAAAATAACATTGGAACAATACTCATCACCTTGCGCAGGTAGACGTTTTCCGCGATTTGATGATCGTGGTAGAGGTTCGTTGATGAGCCGCGCATGTGCCGGGCCTCTACGGTTATCTACTCGGACCCTCATCTAGGTTGCTTTCTCCAGATCTGATCCGCCTTCTCCAAGGTGGATCTAAGGATCTTGATCAGCAATAATCTGATCTCTAGGGCTGTCTGATCAACTATTGATGCAGCCCCTTTTTCCTTTGGTTGGACAGCACCTAATACTATTTAGGCATGTGGAACAAAGGCAGCCTAACACTTAGGCATGTGGAATGGGATAAGGGGAGGCTCTACGGAAATAGCAGAGAGGTAGAGTATTGAAAAGGTGTTTCTGATCGCACACATCTGTGGTTTCTACGATACATCTATCTTATAGACGTAGGAATGAAACCATCGCAACAAAATTCCTAACGAAGCCCAACTAAAACCAATTTTCAGATGGGGCGATCCCACCTTATCCACGAGGGTGACGCCCACTTTTCGTTCTGAATTTTCATCATATGAAAACTTACGAGAAGCCATTAGTGGGCGTGGAAGGATAAGCATATGATTTGAATTTGAACATTTCAAACAACCTACCTAACCACTTAGTTGGAATTTAAATTCTTTAAACTCAAATTCAAATGGGACAACCACTTAGCCTCTCGTTCTTATCTCATATCCATAAGGGCGTGCGCCCCATTTGACATTCAAATGGGGCATGCACCCCTTCAATTATTCGAGAAAGAAATCACCGATGGAAAAAGTGTTGGCACCCCTCCTTATCCTTTCTTTAGGACAACAATAACAACCCCTTCAAAATAGAATAGGTAACCTCCATGTCCAACAACTTTCATGTCTAAAACTGCCTTTTGAATTTGAATCAAATTCAAATTCAATTGCAGGACCAGCAATTGGTGCCAAATTAAGAGCCTAAATAGATTAGGCTAAGCCCTATCTGATAGGGAACCCAATATAGGAGAAACCTGGGTCTAATCATATGCTAGCATGATTTTCTTAGACCTAATTGGACCAATTAAGTTCAATTAAACAATCCTAGATCAAAGTCCTTTGTTGTGTGACCCCATAGGTTCAATTCTGCATGGTAATGGAACATTTTATGATCTTTATCATCAACATCATCGAAATTTTTTTCAATTCATTCAATTAGAATTATTGATCATCGAAATAATTCTAATTGATCTCACAATGATTACCTAGCAGTATGTAGTGGCAACCCATCAGAACTAAATAAGAACCTCTAGGTGCAATTATCGTGTGATTCGATTCTTTTATCCCGAGTTCTGACAGAACCGAGGTCAACGTGAACTTGTCAAACCTCATATCTGTTATATGATAGAATCATTCGATTTGAATCTGATGTGAAACCCAATAAAAACTCTTTTCTATCTTTCACACTGCTATGGCCATGGATTTTCGAACTCAATCTCATGATCTACATAGGACTACTCTATCGAGGTCGATAGATTCCGTCTTGATGCAATCCAATTCTTATAATGAACATACTGCAGCCAACATATACCTCAAGGCTCCATATGGCTAGGAGATCGAGTTATGGTATAGTCAAACTACAGCACCCTCAAGGTGAACGGCCGATGCACCTCAGATCAGAAAACTAATTCACACAACTGCAGTTATGAACAAGTCACTGATGAGAAGGTAGAAATTCTTGTGACTGTTTGTGATTGGTCATGCTCAGTATCTTTGTTCTTAACAAACACTTGTATTTTCACTCTGCTGTCTCCACACCATAGAATTAAGACTCATCTATCCGAAGGAAGTGATCATACACCAATCTTTCGGATCGACCACCATCTCCGTGATGATTCTATGATTGGAAGCCATTTATGAGTTAACTAAGATTAGCACATGTCTCAAATTTTCAACTCTTGAAAATATGTGTTATCTTACCCATTAACCCAATGGAAAATTCACAGATACTATTAAACATATTGTGAATGAAAATAACCCAATTTTATTAATATGCAAGTCAATTTACAAATTATGCCCTAAAAGTATTTTACAAGTATCAGCCAATCTGACTTTTAAGGCAAATGTCCAACAAACTTTCATTTGATCTAAAGCCAATTGGCCGCAAATCTAGGTCCCATCTTCTTAAGATGGGCTTCAGTCTTTTGCAGGCTCAATTGCTTCATCAGTGGGTCAGCCACATTGTCTGCAGTGTCGACTTTCTTTATCTTGATGTATCCTTTCTCGAGATAATTATGGATGAGGTGGAATTGCAACTCGATATGCTTGGATTCTGGTGAGACCTCGGCTCCTTAGCTAGAGCTATGGCGTTATTGTTGTCGCAGTAGAGAGCTAGAGCTATGGCGTTATGGTGAAATCTGAATCAGTATACCTCTGCACTTTGAGTTTTTCATTTTCAAAAATTAAGAACATATCCTTAGTTCTTCTCAAGTACTTAAGGATACATTTTACAGAAGTTTAGTGCTCTTCATTTAGATTTGGTTGATATCTGCTTATGACACTTACAGCATGGACGATATCAGGTCGTGTACAAAGCATGGCGTACATGAGGTTCTCTATAGTCGAAGCATAAGGGATCTTGCTCATGCATTCAATCTCTTCCGGTGTGTTGGGGCACATTTTCTTGCAGAGATGAATGCCATGTCTGAAGGGTACCAGATCCCTCTTGGATTTCTTCATGCTGAACCTCTTCAGCACCTTTTCAATATACATCTTCTGTGATAATCCTAACATCCTTTTATATCTATCTCTATAGACCTTGATCCCCAAAGTGAAGGATGTCTTTCCTAGGTCTTTCATATAAAACTCTTTAGACAACCAAACCTTGATCGAGGTCAACATGGGAATATCATTCCCAATTAGGAGTATGTCGTCTACGTATAATATGAGGAATGTAACAGCACTCCCACTGACCTTCTTGAAGATACTCGGCTCTTCATTTTTTATGAAACCAAACGATTTGATTACATCATTGAAACGAGCATTTCAGCTCCGAGATGCTTGTTTGACTCCATAAATGGTCTTTTGCAGTTTGTAAACTTTATGATCACTATCACTGGACGTGAAACCAAGCGGCTGTTCCATATAGATATCTTCCTCAAGATATTCATTCAAGAATGCCATTTTCACATCCATTTGCTATATTTCGTAATTGAAATATGTTGCAACGGCAAGCAATGTGCAGATGGACTTAAGCATGGCTACAGACAAAGATTTTCTGATAGTCAACGCCTTTGCGCTGACTATACCTTTTCACTATGAGCCTAGCCTTAAAGATCTCTATCTTTCCATCTGTACCATTTTTCTCTTGAAGATCCATTTACACTTATAAGTACAATACCTTCAGGTAGATCTACCAAGGTCCAGACTTGGTTTGAGTACATTAAGTCAATTTCTGACTTCATTGCCTCTAACCACTTCTCGGAGTCGATATTTGATATCGCCTCGTTATAGATTTTGGGGTCATCTCCATGTATCACATTTTTTGTGAGGAATATTTTCTCTACATCCTTTAAAATAATACCCAAGTACCTCTCAAGAGGACGAAAAATCCTACTAGACTTGCGAGGTGGAGGAAGTGTATGGATGGGCTTAGACTGAATTGGTTCCCTAGGTTCCAAGGCTTGTTGCTCTTCGGAGACTTTCTCCTTGAGCCTAATCTATCTTTCCATGCCTCCATCTTGAATAAACTATTTTTCAAGAAAAATTGTATGTCGACTCATAATCACATTGTGGTCTTCCGAAAAATAGAAATAATATCCTAAGAACTCTTTAGGATACCCAATGAAATGAGTTCTAAGTGACTTAGTTTCTAACTTGTTTGTCTGTTGTCGTTTGACATGGGCCGAACAACCTCAAATCTTGAGATGACTCAGACTCGACTTCTTACCATACCATATCTCATATGGTGTAGTAAGAACAGTTTTAGAAGGAACCCTGTTCAGTACATATATGGCAATCAAAATACAATGTCTCTAAATAAAAATCAGAAAGGTCTGTAAAGCTCATCGTGGAACGGATCATATCTAATAAGGTCTAATTTCTCTGTTCTGAAATTCTGTTGAGTTGAGGCGTTCCAGACGGAGTCCACTGTGAGATAATTTCATGTTCCTTGAGATAATCCAGAAACTCTCCACTAAGGTATTCACCTCCTCGATCTGATCGAAGCGCCTTAAGGGGCTTTTCTGTTTGTTTTTTCACTTCATGTCTGAATTTTTTGAACTTTACAAAGGCCTCAGACTTGTGACGCATAAGATACATATACCCATATCGTAAAAAATTATCGGTAAAGATAATGAAGTAGACAAAACCTCCTTTGACCGACATTTCGAATGGGCCGCAAACATTAGAATGCATCAGAGCAAGTAACTTTGTGGTCCTTTCCCCATGTCCCACAAAGAGCAGCTTAGTAATTTTGCCTGGAAGGCATGATTCACAAATCGGATATTTCTCAGAAGTCAACGGACTCAATAGTCTGGTTTTCCCCAATCTATTAATCCTGTCTTCTGCAATGTGATTTAGCCTTAGGTGCCACAAGTACTGTTCATTTACATTATCTCTAGGACATTTGGAACCTATAGCATTCACATTGTGCTCGACATAATTAATAGATACATCAACATGTAATTGAAAAAGACTATTAATCAGGAACTCATTTTCTACTTTATTATTTCTCAAATAAATAGCACAATGGTCCCTAAAGAAACTAATTACAGTCTTTCTGTATTAAACAAGATACAGAAATCAGATTTTTGCTCGCAGCACGTAGAAAATAACAGTTTCTCAAAATCAAAATATTCTCCGATGGTAGTCGCAAAGGGTATGTTCTCATGACCACAGCAGTAACTTTTACTCCGTTCTCAATACGTAGGATCATTTCTCCGTCTCTCTGCCTCCTATTCTCAAGATCCTGCAAAGAAGTGCACAAATGAGCACTAGATCCAGAGTCAAGCACCCAACTGGATGCAGAAGAAACCATAAGGTTTGTTTCTATGACGAGCATATCTTCAAAAGGTACTTCTTGTTCTTTAGGGTTGTCAGGTAAGCAGGGCAGTTCCGCTTCCAATGGTCGTCAGTATTGTAGTGGAAATATTTTTTTTCGACGGCCTTCTTCTTCGGTACCACCTTCTCCTTTTTCTTGCTCTCTACCTGCTGCTTCTTCGTGGATTTTTTCTTCTTCCTAGTAGACTTTTTCTTGAAAAAAATCTGCTCCACAGTAAGTATAGAGCTCCTTGAACTCTTCAAGGTTTCCTCAGTTGTAACCAGCATATTTACCAACTCGTAGATGGTGCATTAGATCTTATTCATATGGAAGTTTATAATAAACTGCCCATATGAATCAGTCAAGGACTGCAGAATCAGATCAACCTGCAAGTCTTTATCCGTGGACATTCCGAGCTTCTCAAGCTCCTCGAGGTCTTTAATCATTGCAAACAATGATCGTGGACCAACTGCCCATCATGCATCTTCATCTTGAAGAGTCGCTTGGACACTTCTTAGTGAACTGCGCGACTCTGTTCACCATACAACTCTTGTAGGTGAGTCAGCATTTGCCTAGCAGTAGACATGTCCTCGTATTGGCGTGGCAATTCATTAGACATTGACGTCAATAGGTAGCACCTATCTTTGTTGTCGTCATCCAATTGCTTCTTATGAGATGCTCTCTCATCAGTGGTCGGATAGGCTAGTAGAGGGGGAAGATACTGATCAAGGACATAAGTCAATTTTTCGAAACTCAAAATAATTTTTAAGTTTCAGAGCCAATCCTTAAAATTTGGTCCAATCAACCTATTGATTTCTAGGATTTTGACTAGGAGATTTGAAGCCAAGGTATGCTGAACCGGTACCGCCGATCGTTTCGGCCGATCGGTGGTACGGTTCGGTATGGTTTCATACCGTACCGAACCGACGACCCGAACTGGAAGAAAAAAAGAGAGAAATAGAGGGAGAGAAAGAGGAAGAAAAAAAAGGAGGGAGGGGAACGAGCCGGCGGGGCCGCCGGACGGCCTTCGACTGGCTGCTGTGGCCGTCGGAGGGCACAGTCCACGCGCGCGCCGCTGCAGGCGTGAAACAGGGGCATCGCCCCTGTTTCACAAATTTTTTTAAAAAACATGATTTTAAGTGAAGTCGGCAAACGATTTACAGGCTTCACGATTTTTATTTTTTTTTAAAAAAAATTCTTAAGTCGGCAACCTAGTTGCCGACTTTATAAGTTTAAAACAAAAAAAAAGAAAAAATCGAAACAGACGTTGTCTGTTTCGAAAAAGAAGAAGGGGCGGAGCCGCGGAGGGGCTCCGCCCGCTCGACCGTCCTCAGACCGTCGGCGTCGGCTCGCCGGCCACCGGGAGCCTCGCAACTGAGGCACCGTCCGTCCGGTAGGTTCCCCGCCCCCCCTCCGAGCGCTCTGTCTTTCTTTTTTGCTCTCTTGAAAGCCTTATCGGGCGATACGGGGCTCGAAAGCCCTCCGACGGCCGCAGCCAGCCACCGCCGACCTCCGGTGGCTCCCACCTTCCTCCCCCCTCCCCTCTCTCTCTTTCTCACTTTCTGTTCTTTTTTCTTCGATACCGCCGGTGTATCGATTTTACCGGTCGAATCGTGCCGGTTTCCCGTCGGTCCGATACGAGATGGGGTGTACCGGCCGGTTCAGCACGGTATGGCAAACCTTGTTTGAAGCAAACATTATTTCTGCAAAGAGTCAAAATTTTTAGTTAGATTTTGTAATTGACTTAACCAATTTATTTTAGAGATTTTATTTTAAAACAAATTAGGGCTCTCATTATTTTTCTCGAATCCCCACACTCCCTGGATAGAGATGCGAAAACCTCCACGATTAAGGATTTCTAGTGGGTGTTGTGATCTCATCGATTAACTCACCACCTCACCTAACAGTTATTGATGTTGGGTCAATTGATAAGTGGATAACTCTTGTCCAATGTTTCTCGAAATATGTTGCAGCCAACTTCGGTCTCTAATTCATGAGCTTCACTGTATCCAAAATATTGGCCTACTCCTTAGTTAAGTCAGACCCATCGTTTGCGTGAAATAGAGCTGTCATTGGGATTCTCACCATATCCAAAATATTGAGCCCAACATCTTCTCCACTCTGCAGCATCTCATGCCTAATAGTCATGGTTGTCTTTCTGATGCAACTGAATCACCGTATCCAGCCGAGAACAATCAACCCCCGAAAGGGCTCACACAACTACAATGGTGGAAGACTGCTAGACTTAATATTTTATTAAGGAGATTTGGTTCAAGTCTCATCCTTAATTAGTCATAACGGTTATGACTAACCTAGTGGTATGGGCTAGCTCGAGTTCAACAAGTTGACCTAATACAAAAATTAATCTCTCAAAATGGTTAGGTAAGTTAAGATGTGTAGGAGTCTCTCCGTTGCTTTCCTTAGATACCAACATAGTTGGTCAGATCAGACAATGGAACCAATTAAAGAACCACCATCTATGTACTTACCTTAGACATCAAATTGGTTGATTAGAATCGATTAGGTTAACCTATTGACCCGGGCTCGGACCACTGAGCCGAATTAGGTCTTAAATTGATCGATAACATATGGCCAGGGTTCGCCGTACCGGGCCGATCCGCCCGGTACGGGGCGTACCGAGCCGGACCGGTGCTCAAACGGTCCGGTTCGGACCTTTTTTTCGAGAAACACCCCGAATCGATATCGAACCGAGCGGTTCGGTCCGGTTCGCTTCCATACCGTCCAAAATCGGACGGTATGGTTCGTTTCGGTCCGGTTCGGCGTGAACTGAACCGTACCGACCGTCCCATGTGAATAAAGTGAGGGGGGAGGGGGGTGGGGTCAGAGACCACATGCATAAAAGAACCCTGGTTTGGAGTTCTCTGAGATGTCTCAGAGAACTCCCGAGGGTCCGAAAGTTGCGAAGGTCTCAACGAAACCGTTGAGACCTCCGAAAAATTAGAAAAAAAGGAAAAAACTCCGTCAAATTGTAGGAGTAGTTCGAGGAGAGATTGATCTTTGGCCAGAGGTAAGATAATGTGTTATTTTCTTAGAAAATATATTTTTTTTATTTTTATTGTTAAAAATAGGATAAGAATGAGAAAAAATGAAAATAAGAGAAAATCATGCCAAAATCTTATGATTTTGGGATGATTTAATTATATGTGATAGATCTTTGAAAGATCTACACGATGACACTAAAATTATTAATTTTTGTTAATTATATATTTTTTAAATATTTTTAAATATTTATTTATTTAAAAATTAAAAAAAATTTAAATTTTAGGAAAAAAATCAGAGTTTGGGAATCATGTTTAGAATGATTCAAACTACTTAAATCTAATTTCTAATTTTTTTCAAATATTTGAAATTAAAAAATTATTTTTTTAATTATTTAAATTTAAAAATTTAATTATAAAATAAAAAATATATAAAAATAGTGTTATATTTTAGTTAATTTAAAAATATTATTTGAAGCATATAACATATTTATTTTGAATTTATAAGTTTTAAAATAATTATTAAAATTATTTTAAAATTATATATAATTATTTTAATTATCGTTAAACTATCGTGTTTTGTTATACTTGCATATATTTATAAGAAAAAAATGTAGAGCATGACGTTCATTCACTTTAATTAATCAACTATTTTATAGTATATATTTATTTATATAAAAATTATTAAAAAAATAAAAAAATAAAAAATCAGTGTTAGTTTTGAAATTGAGAATAATGTTTAGAATGATTCAAAACAATTGAAATATTTGAATCTAACTTGGGATTTTTTTGAAATTTTTTTTGTAAATATTTAAATAGTAAAAAATATTATCAAATAAAAAATATATGTAATTAGTGTTATATTACAGATAATTCGAAATAATTAGTATTTTGTTATATCTGCAGAAATGAGTAAGAAGAAAAATCAAGAACGTGACATCGGTTGGGATCATGGCGAGATGCTCTCGACTCGGCATCATTGGAGATGCAAATGGTGCAACATAGAGTTCAAGGGAGGAGGAGTGACTAGGTTGAAGCAGCATCTAGCTGGTGGTTATCCTGATGAGTCGATGTGTCGGAAATGTCCGCAAGAGGTCCGACAATTGATGAAAAAGCACTTTGCTGATTCGAAAGCAGCGAAGGAAAGGGTAAAGCAGAAAAAGATCGAAGTAGACCGTCGAGCTGCAGAGCCACCTTATCACTCTAGAGAGTCAGAGGAGGCTTCTGCTTCAGATGATGAGGTACAGATTGAGGCTGCCATTCATGCGAGCTTAGCGGATCAGTACCAGCAGGAGGAGATGGCCCGGTACAGAGTCCGATTCGGACCATCATGCTATGAATCAGGATCTAGATCAGCGACTGATAGGGGAGAATTCGAGTTCAGGAGGACTACCTCAGTCAGAGAGCCTGGTGGTAGAGGGAGCAGACGCAGCATGTCTTCTTTGTTGGGAGCTTTTGGCAGTAGGAGGTCCTCCAGAGATATTTCAGCAGGAGCAGCATTCAGGATTTGGATCCACATGCTTTGTCCAGCAAGGATTCAAAGCAGCAGAGAATTGACAGTATGCTGAAAAAAGATAAGAAGAAGGATATGTGGTGAGCTATTGGATCATGATTTCATTTCAGCCATATTTCAGCAAATGCAGCAGCCAATCCTTACTACCGATCTGCTATTTCAGTCATAGAGGCTACCGGCCAGGGTGTAGATCCTCCAGGACCTAAGGACATCTATGGTCAGCTTCTTGACAGCAATAAGGAGGATCTGCAGAGATGGATTGCTTCTTACAAAAATAAATGGCCTACATACGGTCTGACAGTGATGTGTGATGGTTGGACAGGTCCTACTAGGCGGAGCATCATTAATTTTTTGACATACTGTGATGAAAAATATTTTTTTACAAATCAATCGATGCTTCAGATAAGATGCACGATGCCACATATATCCTTGGTTTGATGGAGGAGGTGATTGATTCAGTGGGTGAGCAGCATGTCGTGCAGGTCATCACAGATAACGGATCACAATATAAGGCTGTCGGAGAGTTGCTGATGTAGCAGCGACCGCAGATATACTGGACCCCATGTGCTGCACATTGCATTGATCTTATATTGATCGATATCGGAAAGATTCGCAGGGTGCAGCAGGTAGTGGAGATTGCCCAGACCATTACTAGATTCATCTACAACCACACATGGGTTCTTTCATTGATGCGGACGTATACTGGAGGGAAGATCTTACGACCGGGTATCACACGGTTTGCTACCAACTACATAGCACTTAATAGTCTTCTTCAAAAGAAAACAGCCCTACGTCAGATGTTTGTCAGTGTCGAGTGGCAGGAGAGCAGATATGCGAGGGCCGGTACTGATGGAAGTCATGTGGAGAACTTGGTGACGAGTCAGTCATTTTGGCAGCGGGCTGAGAAGATAGTGAAGGCTATCAAGCCTTTATATGAGGTGCTTCGCGCCGTGGACAGCGAGAGATACCCCCAGATGGGCTTCCTATATTACATGATGGAGAGGGCAAAGAAACAGATCAGTGAGAATAATCTCAAGCATGCTCAAGAATTCATTAACATTATTGAGTGCTGTTGGGACTATCAGATGGGCAGAGATTTGCATCTAGCTGGTAAGTTTGGATTCAAGAATGTTTTAAAATATTTTTTCGAAGCATGAAAATAAAATTGTACTTAATTAGTCTTGAAATTTATTTGCAGTTTATTACTTGAATCCGAGATTTCAGTATACTATTCCGGAGATAGATATGGATAGCGAGTTTCTTGCTGCTCTTCGCATTGTCATATATAAGATGGTACCCGATCCAGAAATCGCGTCGTTGTGTCTGTAAGAGGTATGCTAGTTTAAAATAGATGTAATTATTCAACTGAATTCGATCTGATATATTTATAAATAATAAATATATTTTATTTCAGACGAAATAGTTTAGAGAGGGATCAGATAGTTTTGGAGTCCTATCAGCTGTCGTAAGCAAAAAGCAGATGAATCCAGGTAAATTACATATCAATAATGAGCAATATAGATTGATATGTAATTTTGCTTAATAATATCATCAAATTTGATATATAATTTTGCTTTTGTAGCTGAATGGTGGATTCATTTTGGAACGTCAGCAGAAAATTTGAGACATATGGCTGTCCGTATTCTTTCTCAGACGGTCTCTGCTAGTGGCTGTGAGTGTAATTGGTTCACTTTCGTCCTTATCCACAGCAAACAGAGAAATCATCTGACACAAAAATGCCTCGACGATCTTGTATATGTTCACTACAATCTGAGGTTGAGGCTAAAATATATTCAGGAGGAAGTTCAGTTGAAGTACACTGATCCGACGCTGGATGATTATGCCGACGAGGATGACGATCCGATCATCGGATGGCTTGCAGGTCAGCAGCAGGAGCCAGAGCTTGATGAGCCAGGATCCTCTCCATGACCAACCAGTGTGGTGGCAAGGGAGATCAGGGTGGATCCAGGGCAATAGGCAGAAAAAAATATTCCACATAGGGTTCCAACTGATCAGCCACAGTTTGAGAGGATACAAGGGACTCATTCATCACATGACTCGCTATCCGATACATCTTCTCAGAGATTCGAGCGAGAGATGTATAGACGTTCCTTCCGGCAGCCAGCAAGAAGGCATCCATCCTCCTAATCATAGGAAACTCAGTCATAGAGGGGCACAAGGGGGGAAAGGAAAAGACAGTTGCACGTACACCACTCTCGAGAGTACAGGAGCTATTTGGTTCAGATACGGACATCAGGGAGAGTGATGATGATACTAGTAGTAGTAGCCATGGATCTGATGATCAGGGAGGAACTGGAGGACAGGAGACCATCGTTTATGAAACAGCCACAGGGTGATATTCGATTCACGGGTGAGTCTCAGTTTACGCATGTCACACAGGATAAGGATCATGGTGGACGAGTCGGTAGAGATCGTGGGGAGCCGATTTCATATAGACGACGGGCTCCTAGAGGTCATCCAGCACATGATGCAGTTGCGGACGATCTTGCACGTGGAGTAGGGTCCATGGATGTATCTGGATCATCCTCGCATTATGGATCCTATTATCCACAGCTACCTTATGATCCATATGCATATGGTGCATCCGAGGCATCATCTTCTAGTGGTTACTACCCTATGCAGCCTGGAGCAGCTCCAGGATCAGATTTTGCTACTGGCATATTTGGATGGACTCCTCCATAATTGTACCATCATCTCGAGGATACTTCTCAGAGTCAGAATTTTAGCGAGAGGTCTAAGATGTCTTACAATCCAGAGAGGATGCCTTATGGGATGATGAATATTCGAGAGTACAGTGTAGCTTGGCTAGAGAGTTGGACTGATGTCCCTTCAGACTATGTTGATGATCCAGATATCTACGAGCGTCACAGACACTTGACAAGAAATTAAATGCAGAGTACATCTTTAGGTTCGTATATCAGTTATTGCGCTTTGTACTTAAATATTTAGATACATTTTAATGCGTATTTTATATATTTTTTCTTTAGTTTTAAGATGACATAGTTGAAATATAATGTAAATAAATATATGTTTGAAATTTTGGATCAAGAGTCTTTGTACCGCAATCTAATTCCAAATTGAACCCAAATATGTCAATAATATGCAATATAATGCCATATTGAGGTTGTATTTATCAATTATTAACTTTAAAAATCAAAAAAAAAATTGAAAATCGAAAAAAATTGTGTACCGGTACCAGACCGGTACGCTCGGGCGTACCGTGTGTCGGTACGGTATAGTACCGGTATCGTACCATATCGGTCCGGCACGGCACGCCGTCCGGTACCGGTACAGCGAACCTTGCATATGGCTGTTAATCGATCTGACCAAACTTACAACTATTGGGTTGGTTTGAAGCACTCTTGATCCAAACCTAATCAACTCTTGAGTAGATTTGATCAACCACTCCCACTAGATCTTATTGAGCTACCTACACCCTTGACCCATGATTTATGAAATTGTGTCAGATCTGAATTTCCAATTAGATCTTTTAATTTCATCTTTAATTCCTAATTAAGTTCATGGATCTAATTCAAATGTCAAAACAATTTTGAATCCAAATAAATTAAGTTTTGTATCTCATACAAAATCTGCTCAAATGAGTCGACTCACCCTGGACTTGAGTCGGTTCATCACAGTGAGTCGACTCCATCGAAATCGAGTCGACTCCCTGTGACGGACAGAAATCCGAAACCCGAAACCCATCTGCTTGCAGCATTGAGTCAGCTCATCTGCAAACTGAGCCGACTCACTAGGGGATTGAGTCGGCTCAAATCAAATTTGAGTCGACTCACCAGGGACTGGGGTTGACTCGAACAAGGATCGAGTCAACTCCTGCAGGTCAGACAGAAACTCTTTCATAAGTTTGATGTTATTTAGATCATGCATGCATCACAAAAATAGTTCTAATTTAGATTTGAAAATCTTTTTCAGATCTAAACAACTAATTCATGCATCACAATCAATCAAACCTAGGGTTTCGAATCTAGGATTTAGCACAAAAGTAAGTTTTGATCCTTTCACCATTTTTTTTCATGAGATCCCACATGGCACCCCTATACGTCATAAGAGAACCCTTTTGAATGGGTAAGCGAGGGACTTAATCCCTGCTTCCTCTTATAATTGGACGGCTTGGTGTTCACTCAATCCAATTACTTAGCTAGTTGGAAATTAACTAGATCTAATCTACTACATATCACATATCTAAAATCTAGTTCTATACATATCACATATATAAGAACTACATTAGATCTAGCTAACACATGCTGAAAAATAAATCTAAACTACTTTAGATCTAACTAACTACATTAGATCTCATCTGATCAGATCTGATTTTGATCTATGTTTCAGATCTAAACCTGGCTCTGATACCAGTTGAAGGTTGCAGATTGCACTTCGGGTCGATCAAACTATGCACAACGAAATTCAAAAATTTTTCTCGACCCGGCACCTGAAACATAGATAAAAAACAAGATCGTTAGTCAATATTCAGCATGTAATAAAATAACATTAGAACAATACTCATCACCTTGCGCGGGTAGACGATCTCCGTGATTTGATGATCGTGGTAGAGGTTCCTCGATGAGCCGTGCACGTGCCCGGCCTTTACAGGTATCCATTCGGGCCTTCATCTGGGTTGCTTTCTCCAGATCTGATCCGCCTTCTCCATGGTGGATCTGAGGCTCTTGATCAGCAATAATCTGATGTCTAGGGCTGTCTGATCAACTATTGATGCAGCCCCTTTCTTTCTTTCATTGGACAGCACCTAATCCTATTTAGGTGTGTGGAATGAAGGAAGCCTAACACTTAGGCGTGTGGAATGGGATAAGGGGAGGCTTTGTGGAAATAGCAGAGAGGCAGAGTATCGAAAAGGTGTTTCTGATCGCACACACCCGTGGTTTCTACGATATGATACATCTATCTTATAGACGTAGGAATGAAACCATTGTAACAAAATTCCGAATGGAGCCCAACTGAAAACAATTTTTAGATGGGGCGATCCCATCTTATCCACAATGGTGACACCGACTTTTCTTTCTAAAGTTTCATCATATGAAAACTTACGAGAAGGCACCAGTGGGCATGGAAGGATAAGCATATGATTTGAATTTGAACATTTCAAACAACCTCCCTAACCACTTAGTTTGAATTTAAACTCCTTTAAACTCAAATTCAAATGGGACTGCCACTTAACCTCTCATCCTTATCTCATATCCATAAGGGCGTGTGCCCCATTTGACATTCAAATGGGGCATGCACCCATTCAATTATTTGGGAAAGAAATCACTAATGGAAAAAGTGGGGTGCCAACCTTTCTTTAGGACAACAATAACAACCCATTCAACATAGAATAGGTAACCTCCGTGTCCAAGCAACTTCCATATCCAGAAACCGCCTTTTGAATTTGAATCAAATTCAAGTTCAATTGCAGGACCAACTATTGGTGCCAAATTAAGAGCCCAAATAGATTAGGCTAAGCCCTATCTGATAGGAAACCTAATCTGGGAGAAACATAGGTCTAATCATGTGCTAGTATGATTTCCTTAGACCCAATTGGATTAATTAAGTTCAATTAAACAATCCTAGACCAAAGTCCTTTGTTATGTGACCCCATAGGTTCAATTCTGCATGGTAATGGGACATGTCATGATTTCTATCATCAACATCATCAAAACTCTTTTCGATGGATCGAAACTTTCTAATTCATCCAATTAAAATTATTGATCATCGAAATAATTCTAATTAGTCCCACAATCTATCAATGATGTCTAGTAGTATGTAGTGGCAGCCCATCAGAACTAAATAAGAACCTCTAGGTGCAGTTACCGTGTGATTCGGCTCTTCTATCGTGAGTTTCGATAGAATCGAGGTCAAGGTAAGCTCGTCAAACCTCATATCTATCATATGATAGAATCATTCGGTCGAGTCCGATGTGAAACCTACTAGAAATACTTTTCTATCTTTTACACTATCATGGCCGTGGACTTTTGGACTCAATCTCATGATCTACATAGGACTACTCTACCGAGGTCGATAGATTCTGTCTTGGTGCAATCCAATTCCTACAGTGAATATATTATAGCTAACATACACCTCAAAGCTCCATATGGCTAGGAGATCGAGTTATGGTGGAGTCAAACTACAGCACCCTCAAGGTGAATGGCCGATGCACCTCAAGTCAGAGAACTAATTCACACAACTGCAGCTATGAACAAGTCACTGAAGAGAAGATAGAAATCCTTGTGATTGTTCGCGATTGATCACGCTTAGTATCTTTGTTCTTAACAAGCATTTGTATTTTCGCTCCGGTGTCTCCACATTGTAGAATCAAGACTCATCTATCCGAAGGAAGCGATCATTTACCAATCTTCCAAATTGATCACCGTCTCCGTGATAATCCTATGATCGAGAGCCATTTATGAGTTAAATAAGATTAGCACGTCTCAAATTTTCAACTCTTGAGAATGTGTTATCTTACCTATTAACCTAATGGATGATTCATAGATACTATTAAACACAATGTGAATGGAAATAACCCAATTTTATTAATATTCAAGTCAATTTACAAATTATGTCCTAAAAATATTTTACAAATATTAGTTAATCTGGCTTCTAGGGCATACATCCAGCAACATCTGGATGCATACGAGGTATGCTGACATGAAAGGGTGGTTCCCAACTACATCTTGTTGCAGGAACTTTGAAATTATGTATTCAAAGCTAAGTGCGTGTGGTGGAAGGAGCTATTCTTGAAATTGTAAGATACCAGGATGACAAACTGATTGTTGATGTAGGGAATCGTCCATGTGATGTTGATGAAGGGGAGTTAGCCAATGAATGCATGAAGCAACATCTATAGTGAAAATTAGTGAGGTAGCAGATGGCTCTACGATGGTGACAAAGATTGAGAAAGTGGCAGTTCAAAGTCTTGTCAGATTGAGAAAACATGAAAGTCATGTTACATGAGATGGAATGATAATGGCTACCTAATTACATGTTGCTAAAGAGATGAATCAATAATATGAAGGAATAATGAAATCCAAGAATGTATCATGGACCATGTTTAGATTGGTGTGCATCAAGGAGAGAAGTCTGGCTTAACTACCAAGGTATGTAAGACATGGAGACAGCATGATGTGTGCAAAAGTTAAAGGAAGAAAATTGCAGCAATGGATTTATGCAAGAGTGCTTAGATGATGAGGAGACAAAAGAAAGGCTTAAAGAAACCTAAAGTGAAAATGCAAATGTCCAAAACTTGAAACATGGCCCCACAAATGCACAAGAATGTCTCATGGAAGACAATCAAAGAAAGTGAAGAAAAGAGGAGAAAAGGTGGGAGAAAAGGAGAAGAGAAGCAGAGTAAGAAACAAAGATGTGGTAGGAGTGTTTTATGGATGTGGTTATTGATTGTGGCACCTCATGTTTATTATGATGAGATGGTCAGTTGCAAGGTAGGCTGAGCTGGTATCAAGACCCGCACCGGTTCAGTATGGTATTGACCATGGTTTGTTGAACCGGACCAAACCACCCGGTTCAGCTTGTACCGAGCTGAACTAGCACGGAATCGAGTCGGTTTGGCCTTGAAATCTGAAACAGAGCCTGAACTGGCCTGAACCAGGCTGATCGAGTGGTTTTGCTTTGTTCGGGGCCAAACAACTGGTTCGATCCTATTTTGATTTTTTTTTTGTTTTGTTACTATATGCTACAGTGGTTAGTTCAGCCTTGTTTTGTTTTTTCTTTTTGTTTTGTCACTGTGCTACAGTGGACTCATAGGGGAATTTAAAGGAAGTCTTGAGAGGAAGAGAAGTCTCCTTCTCTTCCTTCACTTTCATCCCATTTCTATAGTACAAGCAACAAGTAGACTGAGAAGAACTCATCAAATAGAGGTATGTGACCTTATATTACACTTTCATTTCTCCCCTTTCTCTCTCCTTTTTTTTGACTTTAAAATCCATGAAAATTGAAAAAACAAGGGGAAGTCGGGCTAAAATTTTTGAATTTGATATGATTTTATTATATATTATAGATCTATGGATGATCTACACGATGACATTGAAATTATTAATTTTTATTAAGTATATAATTTTTAAAATTAAAAATATATTTTTGAATAAAAAATTATTAAAAAATAAAATTTAAAAATTAACTGTTAAATCAAAATATGGATTAGGGGCTTGCAAACTATTTTTGATATAAATTTGATGTCTGTTTATCAAAATTTTGATGCATCATATGCATAGTTACCTAGACTTAAATTTGAACGAAATTAAAATATAAATAGCATTTCATGCATGCCTACTGACTTAGAAAACTATAGTAGCATCAATGGTAGGATTCTACATAGATCTAAGGCCACATTAATTTTTCATAATTTTTAGACTTTATAATATTTTGAAATTTAAAAAATATTAAAAAATATAAAATTTGTTCAAAAAAATAAAAATTAGGATAACCAAGTTTTACTATTTTTATATAATTATTGAATTACTATGATTGTTCAACCTTCAAGAATGGATCCATCAAAAAAGGAGCTGGAGCATGGCATTGGTTGAGACCACGGGCAGATGCTCTTGAGTCGGCACCATTGGAGATGCAATTGATGCAACATCGAGTTCAAGGGAGAAGGCATAACTACATTGAAGCAACACTTTGCTGGCAGTTATCCCGATATAGCTATGTGCCAAAAGTACCCACAAGAGGCCGTCAATTGACGAAGAAGCGCTTCACTAATTCTAATGCAATGAAGGAGAGGACTTGGAAGAAGGCGAAGGTAGACTGCCGAGTCATATAGCCACCTTTCTATTACTCTAGGGAGTTAGAGGAAGCATCTGCATCAGATGATGAGGCATAGATTCAGGCTGCCATTGATGCAAACTTGGAAGATCAGTGATGACTTGAGGAGTTGGCCAGGTATAGGGCTCAATTTAGACCATCAGTTTATGAGTTGCAGTTGGGCTCTGCAAGTACTGTAGGTGAGTCTGAGTTTAAGAGGATCTCCTCAGTTAGAGAGACTATTGGTAGAGGCACAAGTCGTATTGCTTTTGTATTGGGAGCTTTTGGTAGTAGGAAGAAATCCTCTAGAAAGATTTTGGCTAGAGCCACTATCCATGACTTAGGTCCATGTGCCTTCCCCATCAAGGATTCTAAACAACAGAGGGTTGGTAGTATGTTGTAAAAGGATAAGAAGAAGGATATATATTGAGCTATTGCATCTTGATTTTCCTTCAGCCACATCCTAGTGCATGCGGTAGGCAACACATATCATCGCTCTATTATTACATCTATACAGGCTGTCGGTTCAGGTGTAGATCCTCTAGGATGCAAGGACATCTACGATGAGCTTTTCAACAATAATGAGGAACTACAGAAATGGATTGCATCATATCAGAATAAGTAGCTGATGTATGAACTTACGATGATCTATGATGGTTGGACTGGTCCCACCAAATGGAGCATCATCAACTTTCTGACATATTATGATGAAAAAATATTTTTTAAAAGTCTATTGATGCTTCAGATCAGGTGCATGATATGACATATATTCTCAAATTGATGGAGGAGATGATCAATCAGGTCGAAGCACAGAATGTCATGTAGGTTATCACCCACAATGGGCCACAATATAGGACTGCAGGGGAGATCCTAATGTAGCGGTGACCACATATATTCTGGACACCATGTGTTGCACATTGTATCGATCTAATGTTGATGGATATTAGGAAACTTAAGAGGGTGCAGAAGATAATCGACTCAATGTAGACAATTACTGCATTCATTTACAATCACACATGGGTCCTATCATTAATGCGGCAATATGCAGGGAGAGATATATTGAGATCAAATGTCACATGATTTGCTATGAATTATATAGCACTTGATAGCCTTGTTCTCAAAAAAGTATACCTACGTCAGATGTTTGTCATTCCCGAGTGGTAAGAGAGTAGATATGTCAGGACAGGCGTTGAGGGGAGCAATATGAAGAACTTAGTAATGAGATGGACATTTTGGCAATGGGATGAGAATATAATGAAGGCTATCAGACCTATATATAAGGTGCTTCGGGCCTTGGATAGTGAAAGGTAGCCCCAGATGGACTTCTTGTATCATATGGAGAGGATAAAGGATCATATTAGGTCAACAGATCCGAAACATGTCCATGAGTATATCCAAATCATTGAGCATCAGTGGGACATCAAATGGGTAGGGACTTGCATCTAGCAGGTAAGCGGCAAATCAAAGAAGCTCTAAGAATTTGATTACTTTTTTATTTGTACAAATATGCTTAACCAATTATAAAATTTATCTATAGCTTACTATCTGAATCGAGGTTCCAGTACATGGTACCTGAGATAGGCATGATGATGAGCTTATGACGTCCCTATGAAATGTGATATATAAGATGGAGCTTGTTCCAGAAATCACAGCTATGTGTATACAAGAAGTAAGTTAGGTTGAGTAGTTTTTGTTAACTTAGTTGTATCTTTGACCAGTAACACATCATAACATATATATTTTTTAAAGACGAAAATATTTAGAGAGGGCACCAATAGCTTTAGAACAGATGTAGCAGTCTTAAGCAAAAAATAGCTAAATCTAGGTAGATTATATATGAACGACAACTCTTGTTTGACATTACATAGCTACTAATAAGTCTGATATGATACAATTTTATTTTTAATTTTGTTCCATCTTAATATTTTTGCAGCTGAATGGTGGGTCTATTTCAGATTGGCGGCTCCTACTCCAAAGCGACTTGCCATCCAAATCCTCTTCCAAATGGTCTCTTCAAGTGGCTGTAAGTATAATTAGTCTACCTTCACCCTTCTCCACAACAAGTAAAGAAACTGTTTGATATAGAAATACCTCAACGACCTTGTGTATGTTCATTACAATCTAAGGTTGAGGCTAAAATGCATTCAAATGGAAATTAAGTTGAAGTACTCAGATCTGACTGCGAATGACTTTGTTAATAATGAGGATTCAATGATTTAATGGATTGTGGATTAGCAGCAGGAGCCGAAGCTTGATGAGCCAGGATCGTCTCCACAATCAGCTAGTTTTATAGCTAGTGATGTTGAGGTGGATGCTAAGCAATAGGCAACCAATAATATTCCATACAGACTTCCAACTGATCAGTCACAACAAACTTCCTCACAAGGCACGATGAGAGGGCAGGCATCTCCTTAATGCAAAGACAAAGGACAAGAAAAGAGTTGCAGCCTTGATAGAGAGGGTAGAGTAGTCGGTTGATCCAGTTTACTTAGATTCAGAGACCAGATAGGGCGGTGATAGTTCTTCTGATGGTCATGGATCTAATAGTCATGGAGGAAGCGGAGGATAGAAGCCATTATTTATGAGAGGCAGTTGCAAAGTAGTTTTTAATTCACTGGTGAGTCCTAGTTTACGTATGCCACACTGGATAGGCACCATGGTACATGAGCTAGTAAAGTCCGAGAGGATACGTTTTCATATAAACAATGGATTTTTCAAGATCATTCAGGATATCATGCAGCTGCAGATGATCTCACATATGGAGTTGGATCCATAGACATATCAAGTCCTTCACCATAGTCAAATCCTCTTATCCACGGCCACAAGTAGCTTATGTCTATATGGATATGGGAATGGTGCATTTGAAGCATCGTCTTCTAGCAGCTACTATCTTATACAGTCAGAGCATCTTACAGATCAGATTTTATTGTCGCCATATATTCGGATGGGTTCCTCCATAGCGTACTATCAGTCCGAGGATACCTCAGAGCTAGAGCTTCAGTGAGAGATCTGGGATAAGTTACAATCTAGCATGCATATCTTATAGGATGAGCACAGAAGACTACAGTATTGTATGGTTAGAGGGATAGACCAATATTCTATCAGATTATATAAATGATCCAGATATTGATGAATGACACGACGCTTAATGAGATTCTAAATCTTGATATGTATTGATTATTTATTTTTTTATATTTTATAATTGACTTGTGTATGTTATGATTCAATAATATCTAGTCCTTATAAGATTATCTTCCTCCGACATAACATTATGTTAGATTCAGATCCGCATCACATGTTTAATCGCGGTGTACGGGAGTGACACCAACATCAAATAACATCAAGAAACATCAATTTGGGCTTAAAATAATTCAAGAATAATGAAAAATTGATTAGATATCTTAGAAATAAAAAAATAAAACAAAAAAAATTGATGTGCTGGTTTGGTCGGCACACCATGCTGTACTGAGTGTCGATATGGTACTGTACCATACCTATTGGTGTTCAGTACCATCTCCGGTACTGGTTCAACCTACCTTGGTACCGACAGTCAGTATGCATGGGTTTGCTAGGGGGATAACTGGCATGCCTATTTTTTTGTTTCTTCATTTTTTTTGCCTTTCTCTTTTTTTTGGTTTTTGTGAGTAATTTTAACCCTAATATGATTTTTTTTGATGTGTTTTGATGTTTTTTGATGTGTGATTGTTGTTTTTTGATGTCTTAACCGTAAATTGATTATAATTTTACCATGAAATGCAATTAAAGTAAATCAATCAGTATTTTTGTATATCAAGTTGGTGAAATAAAAAGCAAAGGGTCAATCTAGTACATTTTAAGTACAATATCCATATTGACATTTAACATCTGGTGGAGTGTCAATATCTCTCATGGATGTCGGGATCATTTTTGTATTCAGGAGGCACATCATGCTAATTCTCCAACCACATTGTATTATATGTAGTTAAGCTCATTGTATGCACTCTAGGTCAAAATTGGTCTCAAACCTCTCAGCTTTCTGGCTCTAGCTCCAGGAGAGTTATCTATTTGATATTGCTTCTATAGAGGATCCAATCGAATGTGCCAATAGCAAAATCCGACTCATAAGATGCTCCAAACTGCATAGGATAGTAGCGATTGAAAGATGACACCATAAACATAACAAATCTATATCTGTATGAATTGTAGCCTACCTGTGGGTAATAGGATCCAATGTACAACTTGGAACATGATACATCCATGGATCCTAGTCCATGTGCGAGGTCATTTACAATAACATTGTATCCTAAATGATTTCGAGGAGCCCATCTCCTATATACAATGGTATCCTCTCGGGCTCTAGATCGTACATTGTGGTTCCTATCCTACACTATGTGAGTAAACTAGGATTCTCTGGTGAACTGGTGACCACCCCGGGGCTGTGTCTTATAAACGATGATCTCATGTCTTCCACTTTCTCTCTAGGCACTAGATGCATCATTGGAACTATCATCACTACTCTTCTCGATCTGTCTCTGAGTGAACAAACTATTCTACCCTCTTCAATAGGGCTGGAACTAGCTTTCCTTTTCCTTTCAAGCTATAGTTGCCTTTTTTTCCCTTCATGCTCCGCTTTGCCTGGCTATGCTAGGAGGATGGACGATGCCCTTTTGATTGAGTGGACTGCGTAGCGAGTTAGCCTTGTTTGAGCATCTCTGGATCATATCTCTAGGAGGATGTCTTGGATGTGGAGCAATTCGATGATTGCCTCCCTATTGACCCCTCTGGCTGATCGGCTAGATGCGAGCATGGAATGTTATGTTTGGCCAAGTGCTCCGCATCCATCCTAGCCTTCCTAGCTATGAAAGTAGTCGGTCGTAGAGGCGATCTTGGGTCATTGAGCCCTGGTTGTTGCTGCTGGCCCTCAAGCCAACTAGTTAAGGGTGATCCTTCTCATCTTGCACGAAATCATTATGGTGCGGATCATTATAGTTCACTTCACTTTCTCTTGAATTCACTTCAACCTCAACTGCAGATTGAAGTGGACATACACAAGGTCATTGAGGTGCTTATGCATTAGACACAACGGTTCCTTTGCTTGTTGTGGATGAGGGCCAAGATGAACTAGTTGAGCTCAGAAGCACTTGAGAAGACTGTCTGTGAGAGGATCCAGATGGCTAGCTGCCTAAGGCTTCTTATTGACCATTTAAAGCAAATCCACCATTCCACTACAAAAGTATTGAAGAAAATTACATATAAGATAGTAGTAGTTATAAAATGTCAAATAATAGTTATAGATTTATAATTGATATCTAATATATTTGGATTCATAGTGTTCTTGCCCACCATAGCTGGCTTCTCACCAAAGCTATTAGAGCTCTCTCTCAACATTTTCATTAGTGTAAAAGAGAACTTAAATTAATGATTGAAGACTTACGTATCCCACTAAACTTACCTTTTTAAGATATTTAGGCTGCGACTTCTAAATTAAACTCCATCTTGTAGATTACACTCCGCAAGGTGGCTCGCAATTCCTTGTCTATATTGATTCTAAGGATGGTGTATTGGAACGTCAAGTTCCAGTAGTAAGCTACCAATATTTACAACTACAAGAGTAGTCAATGAACAAGTATTTCAACTGTTCAATATACATTCTTACATGTTAGATGTAACTTCCTACCCATCTCGTAGTCCTAACTTTGCTCAATGATGTCGATGTATTGCTGGGCATGCTTTGAAGCCACTTGCTTGATCTCAACCTTTGCCACCTCCATCATATGGAAGCCCATTTGGGAGAATCTCTCACTTTCCATTGTCCGAAGCATTGCATGTCTGCAGCTAATGGTTTGATAGCCTTCACAATCCTCTCGATGCTGCCAGAACTACTGGTTTGTCACCAAGTGCTCCATATGGCTCCTCTGAGTGCTGGCCTTCATATATCTGCTCTTTCGTTCCTTGGCACTGACAAACATCTAATGTAGGCCCGCTTTCTTTTCAAGGAGGCTATCAAATGCAATGCAATTAGTAGCAAATTGTATCATTGCTGGTCTCAAAATCTCTCCACTATGTACTTCCTCCTTAGTGTTAGGACCCATGTGGTTATATATAAACCTAACCATGGGCTGGTTTGTCTTTATAGTCTGCTACACCTTGCGAATCTTTCTAATCTCCATCAACATGAGGTAGATACAATGTATAGCATATGAGGTCTAGAAAATTGTGCCTGTTGCTCTATCAAGGTCTCATCGACAACTTGGTACCTGATCTATCGAATCCTTTATCAATCTAAGGTTGTAATGACATCGTGTACCTAATTAGAAGCATCAACAGACTTGTGCAAGAAAGTCTTCATATCATAGTACGTTAGAAGATGATGCTTCACCTATTGAGATTGGTCCAACCATCACCATATATATCCTTCAATCTTAGAGGATCCACATTTGAACTGGCAGCTTGTATGGAGGTGATGGCAGACTGATGGTATGTCTTGGTACATCATGCATTGGGATATGGCTGAAGGGGAATTAGGATGCAATAGCTTGTCACATATCCTTTTTCTTGTTCTTCACCAGCACGGTATCAATCCTCTCCTACTTTGTATCCTTATTGGGGAAGGCATGTAGATCTAGATCATAGATATGATATATCTTTCTGGAGGATTTCTTTCCTTTCTTGCTATCAAAGGCCCCTAGCATGGATGTAATATTGCTCCTATCTCTGCTAATGGCCTCTCTAATGAGGAGGTCCTCCTAAACTCTGGAGTTGTACTGGCAGCCCTAGACGTAGAGCCTAAGTTGTATTATAAGGACCCAAACTGAGCTTTGTGCTTGGCCATCTCCTCTAGCTGCTACCGGTAATGTACGCTCGCCAGGATGGTAGCTGGGATTTGCACCTCGTCGTCATTTAGAATAGAGGTCTCCTCTAACTCCTTGGAGTTCTACAATGGTGGCGCCATTGCTCAGCGATCCACCTCCACCCTCGTTTGGGCAACCTTTGTTTTTCTGTTTTGAAATCAATGAAGTACTTTATCAGTTGTTGGACCTTCTATCGGCATTTCTAGCATATGAATATGTTGGGATAACCACCAACTGGGTGCTGCATCAACCTGGTTGCCCTTTCTCCCTTGAATTCTATGATATACGAATTATACCTCCAATGGTGGTGACCTAAGAGTATTTGACCATGCTTCCAACCATTGTCATGCTCGGATCCTTTCTCCCTTTCTACAAGTTTGTTAAGCACAAATTATTTCATTAATTATTTAAAAAATAGTGAAATTTTGTTGTGATGAAAAAAATATGTTTTCTACTTTCAAAAATGCTTATGAATTATTTATACGTAGTACTAGTTTTTCATTTTTTGTATTAGTTATATTTTTATTTATTTTTAAATTTCAAATTAATTTTAGCATAAATCCATTTAGCACCCTACCATGAATACTAATATAAATTTTTCGTAGCTCATGGGCATGCATAGAAGGTCTCTTATTTTTCTATTTTATTCAAATTTAGGCCTATATCACTATGCATGTGATTGCATCCAAACTTTAACAAGTTGGCCCCAAATTTTGGTCGAGAGTAGCATCCATACCCATAAACATGTTATTGAGTTCACAAATTTTTTTTGACTTTTATTTTATTTTTATTTTTAATCTGAAAATATATTTTTAATCTAAAAAATTACAAATTTAAGAAAAGTTTAATGATTTTAGTGAGATTATGTAGATCAGCCATAGATCTACAACATAGCATGGAATTATGTGAAAATAAAAAAATTTTGGCATGACCTTCTCCTCTTTTTCCATTTTATTTCCATTTTTCGGCCTTAAAAGCAAAAATAAAGACATGAAGAAATGAAGAGCAGGAGAGCCACATTACCTTATTTTGGGTTGGATCTGGCCTTTAATCATGGAAATCTTATGTTTTTTCGTGATTATTGTGGCTTTTTTCAAAAATAAGGGGAAGAAGATGGGCTGAGAAGGCTCGGGAAGCATTCTCAGGCCTCTCTCCTATTATTGAAGCTAGGGGGCGAACAGCCTCTTACTGATGCAAACCATAGAACCTCTTCAAAGCGGTTGGTTTAGGGTGGATCTGGATATTTTCCAAACTGAAAGACAGCCATCCCGATTCTGTCCTAGTTCAGCTTGGTACTATCAGAACCATGTGATTTGGGGTGGTACAGCATTCCATGGCTTGTTGATTAGGTAATACAAACAATATCATTCCTAGTTAACGGTGTGTAATACTGCTATTCTGCATATGCAAAAATTGACTTGTTTGATCTTATTCAATCTTAACTAGTAATCTGATTATAGTGCAACACACAATTTAAGGATTTGATATCGATGTAAGATAGTTTATGGAAGGACCTATTATGGTTTAGGAAAAGGATTAGATCTATTGATTGCTGGAAATTCAGGTGGTGACCTGACTTTTTAATAAAACTGAACTAGAAAAACAATATTTTTAACAAAAATAGATAATGGTTGGGTCCAGCATTTATGATTTAGGGCTTTACGCAATTGAGCAGCCAAGAGCAAGAGTTCACTAGGCTTTTCTAGCAAAAATCTGATATTTGTATGACTAAGAGAAAAATGTACAAGAAGTGAAACTTGAAAGCAAAGTTTTAAAATCCATGGAATAGAGGTGTCTCAGAATCTCTATGGAACGGGATGCCCCGCTATCCCATCTTATCCCGACAGCCGTCCCGATCATGCATCCCGATAGATATCCTCCATCTCTCTCCTCTTCTTTTCTCCTTTCTTTCTTTTTTCTTTTCTTTTTTCCTTTCTTTTTCTTCTACCTTTTTTTCTTTTTTTTTCGTCATTTCTTTCTTTCTTTTTTTCCTTTTTCTTCTTCTTTCTCTTTCCTTTCTCCTTTCTTTCCTTCCTTTCTTTTTCTACTCCCTTCCTTTATTTCTTTCATTTTTCTTCTTCTTCTTTCCTTTCACTTTTTCCTTTTTCCATCTTTCATTCTTTCTTTTCTCTTTCTGCTTTTCCTACATGGATGAGTTTCGGAGTCTCGACCTTATCCCGATCTCATTTTCTCATAGGAACGGATCGGGATGCCTGGGACACCCCCCGTTCCTCCGGGATGTAAAACCTTGCTTGAAAGAAAGATCGATAAGAGAGAAGAACAAGAGAAAAGGAGGCAAAATCAAGCAAAGAAGAATAGAGAGTTGCACGATAAAAACACAAAGGGGACAAATTGGTCCGGGACCTAGGAATCATGGCTAGGGTTGCAAGCCTCACCCTTGTGCTACGACATCACACCATAGGAGAGGGAAATAAAACCTCATATTTTCTTCATCTTATAAAATCTCATTACATAACTCTCATATTTGATGTAAAAGAAAACCATGAGGACTTCTTGTCTCCCTAAAGTAGCCCCCATAAAATAGGGTTATTGTTTACAGTCACTGTAGCATGAACCATACAGCTGCAGTAACATTCTCATCAGCTATTGAAGTAAAATCTGAGATCTGTTGATCTCATACTTTGATTTGAAGTAGCCCACGATGAACTAAAAATAAATAAATCTGAAATAAAATTGCAGAAAGTTGATAACTAAAATTAATTCTAAGAAAAATCCCCAAGTCATGCTACTTTTTTATCTTGGGTCCATTAGATAGGATTCAAATTGATCCTAATCAAAATAATATACGTCAATATACTTTGTCGTGTATATATACATACATACACACACACACACACATATATACATATGTACTTACGTATATATGTGTGTGTGTGTGTGTGTGTGTATGTATATATATATAGATAGATAGATAGATAGATATCAACAAATTGGAGCAAGACCAAAAGAGTATCAGATGTTTGCATAAATACATCATATGCATTGCATAGTCTATACATCCTAGTTAGTTCTGGAGAAAAGCACCACACACTACATGCATTGGAGGTAGAAGATCAGGGAGGAGGCTGCATGAGAGAAAGGAAGTTTTTTTTCTTATATTCAAAAGAATATACAAGGGCCTATATATACAAATATATAAATCTAAAAATGATAAGGAATATGGTACTATTCTAAAGAATATTACCTACACACTTATGGTAACATTACCTACACTTTTTTGGTAGGAAATATGGTAATATTCTAGAGAATATTACCAACATATTTCTATGGTAGGAAATATGGTATTGACTAACAGGCCCCCTCAAGCTATGCATGAGTCTGAGTCATGGACAGCTTGCCCTTTAGAAACCAAAATCTTGCCTTTGACAATCTTTTGGTGAATATATCTGCAACCTGATTATCCGATCCAACAAAACGAGCCTCTATCTTCTCTCTGATGAAGAACTAATCAATTTGGATGTGTTTAGTTTTATTATGATGAACTGGAGGAAATTTTGATGGCACTCTGGTTGTCACAATAAATGATTGACTGTCCAATATTTTGTCTTAAAACATAAAGAATTTACCTTAACCAGGTTATTTCTGCTGCAAGAGAGGCCATAGATCTGTACTCTGCCTATGCATTAGATCTTGCTACTGTTCGTTGCTTCCTACTACTCTAAGCTATGAGATTGTACAAGGGCCTATATATACAAATATGTAAATCTAAAAATGACAAGAAATATGGTAATATTCTAGAGAATATTACCTACACACTTGTGGTAACATTACCTACACTTTTATGGTAGGGAATATGGTAATATTCTAGAGAATATTACCAACATATTTTTATGGTAGGAAATAGGGTATTGACTAACAGGCCCCCCTCAAGTTGTACATGAGTCTGAGTCATGGACAGCTTGCCCTTAAGAAACCAAAACCTTGCCTTTGACAATCTTTTAGTGAATATATCTACAACCTGATTATCAGATCCAACAAAACGAGCCTCTATCTTCTCTCTAATGAAGTCCTGATCAATTTGGATGTGTTTAGTTTTATCACGATGAATCGGAGGTAATTTTGATGGCACTCTGGTTGTCGCAATAAATGATTGACCGTCTAGTGTTTTGTCTTAAAACATGAAGAATTTGCCTTAACTAGGTTATTTCTGCTGCAAGAGAGGCCATAGATATGTACTCTGCCTCTGCACTAGACCTTGCTACTGTTTGTTGTTTCCTACTACTCCAGGCTATGAGATTTTTCCCAATGAAGATACAAAATCCAGAAACTGATCTCCGTGTGTTTGGGTCTCCAGCCCAATTGGTATCTGTAAAGCCATAAATAACAAAGGGATTATCTATAGATCGGGTGTATACTTCAGCCCATCTCCTATAGTGTCCTTAATGTATCGAGGATTCTCTTTACTACCTCCATATGCCCATCTTAGGGATCATGCATGAATTATGATGCTTGGTTCACAGCACATACTATGTCAGGTAGTGAATGTCAAATACTGCAAGGCTCCCACAATGCTGCGATATTCATGTAAATCTCTATATGCTGCTCCATCTAATTTAAGTTTTTCACTTGTAATAACTGGGGTAGCCGCAAGCTTACAATCTCTCATCCCACTTCTGCTAAGCAAATCTAAAACATATGTTTGCTGTGATAAGAACATAATGTCTCTTATTTTGTCTACCTCTACACCAAGAAAGTATTTTAGCTCCTCAAGATCCTTCATCTAGAATGTTTGCAACAAATGATCCTTCATGATGTTGATATGTTCTTAAGATGATCCGGTGATAATAATATCATCAATATATAAGCAACATAGTGATCCCATGGGTACCTGTATGAACGAATAGGGAGTAATCCACTTGACTGTGCTAGAATCCAAAGCTATGAATCTCATCAGAATACCTCTGGAATCAAGCCTTGGAGGCTTGCTTTAGCCCATACAACAATCTTAAGAGCCTACATACTTTCCTACCAGGATCATCCACAGCATATCCTGACGGTTGCTCCATATATACTTCTTCCTTTAAATCCCCATAGAGAAATATGTTCTTTAAATCCATCTGATGCAGATGCCAACCATGAGTAACAGCAAGAGCAAGAATAAGCCTGATAGTTCCCATTTTAATGACTGGGCTAAAAGTTTCGTTATAATCCAACACATACTCTTCGATGTATCTCTTTGCTATCAATCTAGCCTTATATCTCTCAACACTCCCATTGGCTCGCCTTTTAATTTTGTAGACCCATTTGCAACTGACAACATTCTTTCCAATAGGTCTATCCATGATCTCCCATGTATAGTTTTCATTCAAGGCAGTCATCTCTTCATGCATTGCCTCTATCCATCAGTGGTCCTTGGAAGCTTGCTTGTAAGAAAATGGTTCGTGCTCATGCTGGAGTGCAAAAAGGTATAGGCGATACTCAACACTAAATGCTTCATATATGACCCATCTGTCAATTGGATGCCTCTCTCTACTAGAATGCCGCAAAACTGTCTCTATAACAGGCTCCTACTGAACATCAGGTAGAGTGTGAAGTTGCTGCCTTTGCTGCTCATCTATCTCATTTCCAAGTCTGGCATGGTCTCCTTCAGTAGTACTCATCGAAACACGCCTATGATAAATCTATCCATACATTCTATCTTCCCTATACTGTATGTCACCTTTATTAATGGGCAAAGAGTCTATCCTTACAACAACTTCATGTCTGTCGCAGTGATCACAGTTAGCTTCTGTAACTTGCATTTGTCTCAATGCATCATCAAACCATGGCTGGAAGCTGACACTGTCATCATCTACATTAGAGATAGTCATTTCCTTGCTTATCATCCATACTAAAGTTATTTTCATCAAATATGATATTCCTCAAAATGACTATGCTCTGTTTTTGGGGATTCCAACAACGATATCCCTTGAAGTCATCAGTATATCCAACAAACTTGCAAGCATCAGCCTTAGGAGCAAATTTATTTCTTTGAGTGTCAGGAATATGAACATAACACCTACATCCTCATACTTTTATATAGTCATACGTGGGAATCACACCATGGAGAATTTCATATGGTGACTTATGCCCCGAAACCTTCATAGGCAACCTATTAATGATATGGACTGCTGTGTGGAAAGCTTCGATCTATAATCCCAAATTGGCACAACTCCCATGCATCATGCTTATGCCACTCTCAATTATATGCCGATGTTTTCGCTCCACTACACCATTTTGTTCTGATGTATGTGGGCAAGACTTCTGATGATGTATGCCATGACTATGCAGATAATTCTTAAATTGATGGAAAATGTACTCCCCACCCCCATCACTATGGAAGTTAATAATAGGCATGCCGCACTTGTTTTGGATGAAAGAATAAAAATGCTGAAATATGGAGAATACATTAGATTTTTGTTTAATGAAAAAATATCTAGGTAAAATGACTGTAGCAATCAATGAAGGTAACATAAAAGTGATTTTCTGAATATGCTTGAATTAGGGCAGGTCCCCACACATTTGAGTAGACAATCTCAAAAGGAAAAGAAGCTCGCTTATTTATTATCTAAAAAGGGGGGCAATGACTCTTGCAAATTTGACACTCTGGACATAACGATTCACTAAGTGAATCTTTATTACATGGGACATAGGACAAAAGACCTTTCTTGAACATGGACTCTAAGAAGTGACTACCATAATGAGCAAGACGTCGATGCCACAATTTGGCATCTCCTCTCTTGGCATTGGCAGCACTGGACAGCAACAACCATGACTTTAGATTGACATTAGTCTCGGATGGATGACTACGAGCTTCCTTCAACACAAATAGGCTCCCCTCACGAACACGTTCAGCGAGGATTTTGTTCATTCGGAGATCCTTGACAAAAACAGAATCAGGAGTAAAAACAACTAAGAATCTAATTGATCACATAATTGGGAAACAGAAAGAAGACTCATTTGAATGCCAGGAGCTAAAAATGTGTTGGACAAAACAAGAGGTGTGGGATGACTTCTAGAACAGGGAAGCAAAGCATTGCCTATATGTGTGATGGTGTGAGGGGCACCATCTCCTGTGTGATGGTGTGAGGGGTACCATCTCCTGTACTAACATAGCCATGAGACATAAAAGGTTTGGTATCAGAAATCTTATCTGTATTACCAGTAATATGATTGCTTGCCCTAGAATCAAGGAACCACGTCTCTTGTTGTCAATTAGCATCATTTATTCCCAAATTTTGGAAACTGGCAGCTAATGCTTCATGTCCTGGTTGTACTTGTTGCTGTTCATCATCATTTGCATGCACAAAATAAGCATTTCCAGCATTCCTCTGCCCTGTAGCAGCAGCTCTATAAGTAGGTAGATCCCAACAATTTGTAGCAGTATGTCCCTTTCTTTGGCAAAGCTGACAAAATACTGGTCCCCGTTGTTGTCTTCCTGAATTATTATTTCTTTGATTATTCCATGGCTGATTTCCTTGTCCACCATTCTGGGGTATGGGCAGCAGCCCACATTCCCTATTGTTATGCCTAGGATTCCAATTTCCACGTCTTCCTCCACGTCCGCCATTCTGATTATTCTGATTTCTACCAAATTCAGCATTAACATTAAGCACATCATGGCTACCACTAGATTCGGCCTGCTCAATCTTCTTTTGCTTCTTCACATGATGTTGCTTATATTGTGGCAGCATAGGACGTAGTGCTTCATAGGATGGAAGTTTAGGCTGACATTCAAAGGAGATGACCAGCATGTCAAAATCCAATCCAAGCCCTGTCAAAATTTGCTGAACTTTATCTACATCTGAAATCAGTTGGGCAATGAGAGCCAACTCATCTGCTATCACTTTCATCTTATTCCAATATTCCATTACTGACATATCATTCTTCCCCAAATTCTGAAATTCTGCCTTGAGTTGCATGGCTTTGGAAGATGTGACTTGAGAAAACTGATCACATAGGCTTTCCCATAAACCTTTTGCGGTGAGTCCATCCTCAATCCCAAGAACATCTTGAGATAAAGTGGACAATAGATAGGCCACCAATACCTTATCTTGTTTCACCCACGTGCGGTAAATGGATTATGTATGAGGGCAGTCCACTTGCTCTCACCTTCTCCTTGTATTTCTTCTAAATGGTGAAGTGGTGCTAGGCAGTATCATCCAAGTGCCCAGCAAGATCTAGGCTCTTAATGAAAGGGATAATTTGGTGTTTCCATACAAGATAATTAGAAGAAGTTAATTTCTCAGGAACAAATTGAGAGAGAAAAGAAGCATTCATGGGTGGTGGGAGAGAAAAGGAAGCCATCAAAGACTAGAAGTGAGAAAAGGCAACCAAATGAGACTAAATGAGTTACTGGTACCTAAGGATAAAAGTGTATCTTCAGATCCCAAAAAGATCACAAGAAAAGTTGGGTTGAGATTGAGAGGAAAGGAAGAAGGAAAGGGAAGAATAAGAAAGCAAGGAAAGACAAGATGTAGAGAATAGGGTAGAAGAGGGGTTCAAGATGCAACAAGAGAAGAAGAAAAAAGATTGAATAAGGGAAGGAGAAAGCCTGGATTTAATGGCTTACCTATTGCTCTAATACCATGTAGAAAAGCACCACACACTATATGCATTAGGGGTAGAAGATCAAGGAGGAGTCTGCATGAGAGAGAAAGGAAGTTTTTTTTCTTATATTCAAAAGAATGTACAAGGGCCTATATATACAAATATGTAAATCTAAAAATGGTAAGGAATATGGTAATATTCTAGAGAATATTACTTACACACTTGTGGTGTACATTACCTACACTTTTGTGGTAAGGAATATGGTAATATTTTAGAAAATATTACCAACATATTTTTATGGTATACATCACCCACACTTTTATGGTAGGGAATATGGTATTGACTAACAAGTTCTTCATGTGTTCTTTTTGTATCATATGAATGATCATGCTTGTCATGTTCATGCATATATTTGGGGAGTTTCATAGTTATATCATATTTCTACATTTCTCTGTGCTTGTCTTTAAAATCATCAAGAATATTATGGAGCTAGTAGTGGTAGCCAAGGTTTTAAATTTTGTTGGATGGAAGTGTCCCACTGTCCCCATGGAACGGAATGCCCCACTGTCCTGTTCTGTTTTAGCGGCAATCTGATCATATGATCCGGTAGATATCCTTCGTCTCTCTCTTCTAATTCTTTTCTTTTTTTTCTTTCTTTCCTTCCTTTCTTTTTCTTCTACCTTCCTTGCTTTTCTTTCCTTTTTCTTTCTTTCCTTATCCCTTTCTTTTGTTTTTCCTTTTTCTTCTTCTTTTCTTCCTTTCTTTTTCTTCTCCTTTCCTTTCTTTCTTTCATTTTTTCTTCTTGCCTTTCACTTTTTCCTTTTCTTCATCTTTCCTTCCTTTTTTCCTTTTCTCTTTCTTCTTCTCTCCCTGTGTGGATGGATTTCGTCCTGACCTTGTCTCAATCTCGTTTTCTCATAAGAATGGGACGGGACAGCCGGGATGCTCTTCATCCCGCTAGGATGTAAAACCTTGGTGGTAGCCACTTCATGTTGAGAGCAATGGTGACTTGGAGAAAGCTTTTAAAATTCTTGGTGTGACATCTTATTGTGAACTCTCAATTTGGTAACTACTTTAATACCTACTGTATTGACACCATGTGCCAATCAACACGACTAAGGCCTATTACTGCACACTAGACCCAACCAATTTTTAGATTTAATTTGATTTCTTTTTTCTTTTCTTGTTTTTTGGAGTTTAAATCATTATATAAAATGAAAGGAGGAAAGTTTTACAGCCATTAGAATTCAGTTTGGAAAGTTTTAAGTATCTTGATATAGGAAGTTCCATGGGGATCCAAACTTTGTGATTCTTTCTTTTTTATTTGTCTCTTTGTTTTGTTAAAAGGTTTAGTTAGGCAACCAACTTTCTTGAGCTATAATAAGAGTTCATCACTTGTCTCCTTAAATTTATTTGCTATTCTTTTTTCTGATAATGCAACATCAGTCAACATACATGCTTCACTCTGAGTTCTTGTTGTTGCTTCAAAACCTCTTCTCTTACCTTAAGATGAGGTAAAACAAAACAAAGGAAGAAAAGAAGGATTTAAAAGGGGTTTTGCAAGGTACCGATCAATATCTGTTAGATTTGGAACTACTTCAGCTTAGCATGGAATGATATGAGTTGTGTAGTCTTGTGTTAAGCCTTACATACATCGTTGATCCATTTCTTATCATCTTAAGTGTTGGGGTTCAATTAGTTAGTTAACCTGGTTAGGGCTCAGATTTGTTGGAGGTCACAAGTACGAATCCCCTCCAAAATTATTGATTTAACTAACTTGGTTGTTATCTTGAATCATTTTTGTAATTGTGGTTGTTATGTTGACTCATTTCAGTCATTGTTATCTCTCTATGCACGTGGTCTGGGTTGCATGTGAGGGGGTATTGACCCTACCTTACATTGTCGACCAATTTTCTGTTGGTTTAAGCTTTTGGAGTCGATTGGTCAGTTAATGCCTTATATTGCTTCGAGCTAGTATGATACATACCAGGCAATGCAGGGCCAGTATAGGTGGTACTCAAATTCTTGTTATAGATTAGGAGGAAGCAGATCCTATGAAATGGCTAGTGGAACTACAAACCTTAAAGGCTAAAATAGTGATTGCATGAAAAAGCAAAGGAAAACTCTACATGCTAGTGATGCAATTTTCTAGTGAGTTTTGTGAATTTGCAAAATAGTGGACCTGTGCAAAGACCCATATAGAACAATTGAAAAAGGGCCTAATAAAGCAATATAACAGAAACTTTCCCAAAACAAGGTTGAGAATATCTGAAATTCTGAATACTACATATAAACCATGAATATCTTTTCATAAAATAGTAAATATAACGACATAAATTAAACATTCTTTAAACATGATGAGAATTCTTTGATCTCTATCAGAGAAGGAATACTCTTTAGAATTACAATTAAAACAGTTTTACATATTCATGTACATTAGTAGTTGTTCATCTATATCCATATGGTTGGTCGAATCATGCTGAACCGCCTAGTTTGGGGCTTACCAAACCGGACTGGTTGGGAACCGGCATAGCTCGATGCTTCGGTTCAGCAAATAAAAGGATAGCGTTCCTAGGATTCTTTGAAACCCTACTCATGCTCCGCCTTCATTCGAAACCCTACTCACACTCTGCCTGTGCCGGTCGAAACCCTAGTCCAAATGTCCCAACTTTCGATTGCCTTCTAATTTGCCTTCATCCCAGATCCAGTTCTCTGCATCACATGTGTGTATTGGCATTTCAATGGTCAGGTCCAAAACATAGGTGATTTCAATGATCTTTGGGCTCTGGTCTCCCTCCAGGTTAGTTTCCCTCTCCCTCTCTCTCTTGCTCTCTCTTCCCCCTCCCTCTCCTTCCAACTCTCCCCCCTTTCCCTTCTCCCTTCCTCTCCTCCCTTTCTGGCTCTCTCCCTCTCCCTCCCCATGGTTCTGGTATACTGTCTTTCGATATGTTATAGACCGGTACCATACTATATTGGTCGCTGGCTGGCATGCCTGCTGGTAAAGAAGGCAAAGGATCCAGCAAGAGATAAAAGATGATGCATCAAACTGCATCAGAGGAGGGAGAATAATTATCCTCAGTCACTCATTGAGCAAATAAAGTGGAAGGAAGAAGGATCTGAGTTGGAATTCTGTTGAAGCCAGCATTGAAGACTGGTGCATGTCTGCAAAAACTTCCATTGCTCGTTATTCTCCTTTTGGCAGCAACATCGATTTTTTATGTTGATTGTAAGTTTTGAATACAAGGATGGCTCTAGTGATTCATCCACTGGTTGTCAAATCTTAAACAGCTGCCAAATGTTGAATAGACCATTGGTTTAGACAAGTACCAATCTCATGACAACAGAAAGATAATCATCATGAATTTTTTTTGCTCATCTCTCAGAAATACTCTATAAACATACAGTTTCTAAGATTTTTCTCTATACTAGCGGATAAGTTAGCAAGTATTGTACTGGATTTAAATGTTCATAATTCCATGCATATGATGTGCAAGGCACTGCACAAGGGCTGCATGAATGAAGACCCAGTACATAGGATTCATTGGAGTTGCTACAGAATAGAAGAAAATTAATGTTCAATATATCAAACATATATTTGCTTTAAATTGTATGCAATACTATAATGAATTATTATGCTAATGCTCGAAAATATTAATAAATTTTGATTTTTCCTTTTTGGTTACATACTCTACCTATATGTTATGAAGACTTTTGTTTGTAAAGAAAATATGGAATAATTTAAAAATTGGATGTAGTTTCTCTCACAAACTTCATACTTGCAAGAAAACACTATTCTAGATATAACTATCACATACTCCAAATGCATTAACATTTTATGTGAACGAGTTGTGCAAGAAGTTTCTATATCTAATGAAACCTTTCCTTGCACGCACATGCGTGAGTATATGTCTGTACATATGTATGTTATGGAGTCTGTTCATCATTACTATTTTGTAGATATAGACCTCACAAAAGAAAGCTTCACTGTTTTGTCCAGTTATTAGTAGTGATTTTATTGGAATGATAAATATTATTATGGGACATACGTATCTTTCTTTGCTTTTTCCTGATTTTTCCTTGGAATGTGCTTTGAACTATTCACATGCTGAAAATATGTATATATGCTCTATTGTTGCTTTGCCTCGTTGGAATTTGCTTTTAAATGTGCCTTTTTTGAACCTTTAGGTTTGCTCTTCAATGGGAGTCAAAGCATTTAATTGCAGTGAGTACTGCAATCCAAAACTGGCTTACAGCAAGTAATATGCTGAACCATTTTTAGTTGTGCAGCAGATTTGCTATGCTACCACAAGCATTTCTCTCACACAACTGTTTGCTGCCATAGAAATTACAACAGAATTGGTGAAACAAGGTGCAATGATGACCGTCTTAAGCACACTGGTTTCTGCATTAGCCTGGCCAACTACATTACTTTCAGCTACTGATTTCATAGATAGCAAATGGTTGATCGCGATTGATAGGTGCTACCATTAGAAATATAGCAAAATTTTCTCTAGTTGTGTTTCTAATGCATCATTAAGGAGCAACTGATTGACTGCTTCCTTGGCATTATACAGATCAGATAAAGCAGGAAAGCTTCTTGCTGATGCATTGTTGAAGGGGTTGCAGGGAAACAGGAATGTTATAAATAAAAATCATTATTTGTTCAACTGTTATCTAAGTAAGATATACTGATTAACTCTTTTGTGCTGCTTTGAATCTATCAGGCCAGTGACCCTTGTTGGCTTTTCTTTAGGAGCACGAGTTATCTTTAAATGTTTAGAACATTTGGCTAAATCAGTAAACAATGGTAATTTAAATGGGTTTTTTTATTGTTTCTCGTACCTCTCTTTATGAGTTAATTAACAAACCTAATGGACTATGAATTTGGTAGAGGGACTTGTAGAAAAGGTTGTTCTTCTTGGTGCGCCAATTTCCCTCAAAGGAGAAGAATGGGAGAGTGTTAGAAAGGTATGGAAATTGAATGATGTTATTTTTGTCTTTATGATATATGCAACAGAAGATGCGTCATGCCCTTTGTCATTCCTATTTCAGATTGCATTTGTGATCACTTTCTCAAAATATATTCTTTCTTGAAGCATTACAATATTTGTGTTTCAATGTTGTCACAGCTTTCAATATATTGCTTTCTTTGTTCTTATAAAGCAAAATTTAGTGGTCAGAAATTATTCTCTCTTAACTATGGAAATCACATAAGCTACAACATTGTCGTTATAACATGGGAATGAACCATTATGCATGCATCATATAAATTGGGAGAATCATCTGCATACAATAATGTTGGAAATCTGGGATTGATTGAAATCCCATGATTTCTGGAATTGATAAAAATCCCTTGATTTTTGTAAATAGGACTAATTGTAGGGACAGATTTGTATTTCTAAATTAGTGGAGATTAGCTATAAATTAGTAGATAATAATTTCCTGATTCCTAGAGATTTGTAGAATGTCAAACTTTCCTAGAATAGCAATATCTTGCTGTATATATAGCCTATGTATCAGAATTTTTTCAATATGAATGAATTCTAAAATTTTCTTCATGGTATCAGAGCATTAGGCTCTTTCTGGGAGTTGAAATCTCGTCATGGAGGCCTTCATTGCCGAAATCACACTGCTGTTTCTGTGTGCCCTGTTCCTATCTTGTTTTTTAGTCTACAACAGAGTATTTTTGCATATTTTTCTGTTCAGCCTTCATTGCTGAAATTTCTTACAGCCTTCATTCCTATTCTGCCTTTATCTTTGGCCTTCATAGCCCCTTTATGCTTTTTCATTAGTCTTCATCACTATCCTCCAAAGGATTTCAATGTCTTCCACAAATGAGAAAGCTACTACTGCGTAATCCCAGATTATTGCCCAATCCGAAGAGGTAGCTCTAAATCAAACAACAAAAGAATTACAGAATATTCAATTTGCCTACAGATTGAATGGCAAAAATTATATGAAGTGGTCTCAGGTGGTTCAAACCTTTCTGAAAGGGAAGGAAAAATTAGGTCATCTCCTTGGTACTAGACCTAAGAAGGGAGATCCCAGATTTGATGCCTGGGATGAGGACTCCATGGTCATGTCTTTGGCTATGGAATTCCATGCTGCCATAAGTCAGTGATACGTTTATGTTTCTACCAACGGCTAAAGAAATATGGGAAGCCGCACAACAGACTTATTCTAAGGTGAGAGATGCTGCTCGAGCCTTTGAGATTAAAACTAAAATCTCAGCCACCAAACAAGGAGATTGCTCAGTCATGGAGTATGCTAATCTATTGAAGAATCTATGGCAAGAGATGGATTATTATCGGTGTATTGAGATGAAGTGCGGTGATGATGCAGCGGCGTTAAAAAATTTCATTGAAAAGGATCGAATCTATGATTTCCTTGCTGGGTTAAATGTTGAGTTTGATCAGGTGAGAATTCAGATATTGGGAAAAAAGGATTTACCTTCATTGAATGAAACCATCTCCATCATCAATGCTGAATAAAGTCAAAGGGTAGTTATGCTTTACTCTCAACTTGTTGAAGGATCAGTGGGAAAAAACAATGATAAAAAACCATTAGCCCCTAATGCTGCAGATTCAGAAGTTGGGAGAATGGAGTCTCGATCCTCAAACAAAGATAACCTCTGGTGTACCTACTGCAAAAAGTCTTATCATACCAAGGAGCAGTGTTGGAAACTTCATGGAAAACCACCAAGTTCTCAGTGGAATAAAGGATCTAGAAGTGGAACACAATGAAGCCAGGTGAATATGACTCAATCGAGGGAAGACATGTCATATGATGCTATGAAAACCAGTGGTGAAGGACAGAATGAATTCAACAAATAAGACATTGAAAGGTTGAGATCACTTCTTAACTCATTGGAGAAGTCTACAGGTACATGTTCATTGGCAAAATTGGGTAAGCTCCATTCCTTATATGCTTTAAGTGCCTCTAGTTCAGATTTTTCAAATTCCTGGGTTATTGATTTTGGGGCTACCGATCATATGACCCATTCTTCACACAAATTCCTCACTTACCAACCCTATCCTAGCAATAGAAAAATAGCCATTGCTGATGGATCTCTAGCCACTGTTGCAGGCTAGGAAGACATTGTTCTAAGTCCATCTATGACCTTTAAAAATGTGCTACATGTACCCAAAGTTATCCACAAATCTTGTATCTATTCATCAACTTACAAAAGATCTAAACTGCAGTGTGGTGTTTTCTCATAATTTTTGTGTATTTCAGGACCAAGTTATGAGGAGGATGATTGGACATGCTAAGGTGAGACACGGGCTCTACTATCATGAATTACCTAGCGGTCAAGTGAACAATGGGAACAAATCATCCCTCTCGCTTTTGTCCAGCAACTCCCATACCAGTAAGGACCAAATTTGGCTTCATCATCTTAGGCTTGGACACCCTTCCTTTAGTACTCTTAGTGTCATGTTTCCATCTTTGTTTAAGGATGTTAATGTAAATGATTTTCACTGTGATGTTTGGGAATTTGCTAAACACCGACGTATTTTCTTTTCTTTAAGTAATAAAAGAACCACAGCTCCTTTTTCTTTGATCCACAGTGATATTTGGGGTCCATCTCAAGTCCCCAACATTTCAGGGGCTCGTTGGTTTGTCTCGTTCATTGATGATTGTACTCAGGTTTCTTGGATTTATTTGTTAAAACAAAAATCTGATGTGATATTTTTCCCATCTTTTATATAATGATCCAAACTCAATTCAATGTTGGAATTAAGAGGTTGAGGACAGATAATGCTAGAGACTACTTTAACCAAAGTTTGTGCTCATACTTTCAAAAGGAGGGTATTGTTCATGAATCTTCATGTGTTGACACATCCCAACAAAATGGGATTGCCGAAAGAAAAAATGGTCATCTTTTAGCCACTGTTCGTGCTCTTTTGTTTCAAAAAAATGTTCCAAAAACCTTTTGGGGTGAAGCTGTTCTCACCACAACTCACTTAATAAACCACATCCCATCTCGGGTTCTTGATTTTAAAAGTCCAATAGAGGTGCTTTCTCAGAATTTTCCAGATTTCAATGTGTCAACTAAGCTAGCTCCTAAAGTCTTTGGATGTGTCTCATTTGTTCATATTCATTCCCATGGTCGGAGCAAACTTGATCCTAGAGATCTCAAGTGTGTCTTCATAGGATATTCACCTACCCAGAAAGGGTACAAGTGCTACAATCTTAGCACTCGTAAAATTTATGTTTCTGCTGATGTCACATTTGCTGAACAAGAATGTTATTTTTCTAGTCCTTATCTTTAGGGGAAGAAATCATCTATGGAAGATAAGGATTTGTTTTTGAAAGAACCATCCATGTTAGTCAAAACATCTCCTAGAACCCATTTCTGAAACAGAAACAGAACCCATTTTTGAAGCTGAACCTATTGAGTCATCTCCTAATTTGTCAATTGAGTCATCTCCTAATCTTTCTGAAAACCCACCAAGAAAACCTACTCCCACAAAGCCACTATAGGTCTACTCAACAAGAATAAAGCCCGTGATCAATCTTACGCAAGTTCAAGAAATCGAATCGTCACTTGGGAATGAGGTAAGTCCTACTAAAGTATCACCTACTGTTCTTGGTTTGGATCTGCCCATAGCCACAAGAAAGGGTGTAAGAAAGTGCACATAGCATCCTTTATCTCATTTTGTGTTCTTTGAAAAATTATCAACCTCACACAAAAGCTTCATTACTCGTTTAAATGATGTAGCCATCCCACAAACCTTATCTGAGGCACTTGGCAAAGAGGAATGGAAGCATGCAATGAGAGTAGAAATGGAAGCCTTGGAGAAGAATAAAACATGGGAACTAGTGGAATTACTAGCTAGAAAGAGATCGGTAGGGTGCAAATGGGTTTTCACAATGAAGTATAAGTTAGACGGATCCATTGATAGGTATAAAGTGAGACTAGTAGCCAAGGGATATACACAGACTTATGGAGTAGATTTTCAGGAGACATTTGCACCAGTGGCGAAAATGAATATGGTAAGGGTATTGTTATCTTTAGCGGCAAATTATGATTGGACTTTACTGCAGTTTGATGTGACGAATGCTTTTTTACATGGAGACCTTGAGGAGAAAATCTATATGGAAGTTCCAACTAGCTTTGGCATAAATTTGGATAAAAACCAGATATGCAAATTGAAAAAGGCATTGTGTGGGCTCAAACAATCTCCTCGGACGTGGTTTGGAAGATTTACTAAAGCAATGTTGAATATGAAGTACAAGCAGAGCCAGGGTGATCATACATTGTTTATCAAGCATTCGGCTTCAAGGAGAGTCACGGCATTGATAGTTCATGTGGATGATATTAGAGTACTTGGGAATGATCCAGATGAAAAGGAAGCTCTTCGGAAGTATTTAGCAAAAGAATTCAAAATAAAGGACCTTGGAAAATTGAAGTACTTCTTAGGAATAGAAGTAGCTCGGTCCAAGGAAGGAATCTTTATTTCACAACAAAAATATATTCTTGATTTGCTAGAAGAAATAGGTAATCTCGGATGCAGACCATCAGACATGCCTATTGAGCCAAATCATAGACTTGGATAGTCTATGGAAGGAAAACTAGTTGATAAAGGCATGTATCAACGGCTTGTTGGGAAGCTAATCTATCTATCACACATGCGGCCTGACATCACATATGCAATGAGTGTGGTGAGTCAGTTCATGCAAAATCCTAAGGATGTTCATCTCCATGCAGTATATCAGATCTTACAATATTTAAAAGGCAGCCTAGGAAAGGGGATTTTCTTCAGAAAAGGCACAAGTATGGAAATAGAAGCATACACAGATGCTGATTATGTAGGCTCTATTACTGACAGAAGATCAACTTCTGGGTATTGTACCTTTCTTGGTGGGAATTTGGTGATCTGGAGGAGTAAGAAACAACTTGTTGTAGCAAGATCAAGTACAGAGGTAGAGTTTCGTTCAATGGCACTAGGTATTTGTGAGTTGTTATGGCTCAAGATTATCCTAGAAGATTTGAAGATTAAGTGGGAGACTCCAATGAAGCTTTATTGTGACAATAAGTCTACAATCAACATAACTCATAACTCGGTTCAGCATGATAGAACTAAATACATGGAAGTTGACAGACACTTCATAAACGAGAAGCTTGAAAGCAAGCTGATTTGCACTCCCTACATTTCTACAGATGGTCAATTGGTAGACATCTTAACTAAAGGATTGACAAGTTCAACATTTTAGAGGATTGTGAGCAAGCTAGGGATGGAAAATATCTACTCCCCAGCTTGAGGAGTGTTGGAAATCTGGGATATCTTGAAATCCCATGATTTTTTGGAATTGATAAAAATCCCATGATTTCTGTAAATAGGACTAATTGTAGGGACAGATTTGTATTTCTAAATTAGTGGAGATTAGCTATAAATTAGTAGATAATAATTTTCTGATTTCTAGAGATTTGTAGAATGTCAAACTTTCCTAGAATAGCAATATCTTGCTGTATATATAGCCTATGTATTAGAACTTTTTCAATATGAATGAATTCTAAAATTTTCTTCAAATAATTCATTATTGGGAGATCTTGAGCTAAGTTGCAGATTAATAATGCCAAAGATATTGCTTACAGATAGTCTTTGGTTATGTATATATCAGTGTTTTTGGAACCATCCCGAACCGACCAGTTCAAGACGTGCCGAACCGTATCGGTAGGGAATCGAGACGGCTTCGGTGTGGAAAATGGCACATGCCGGTGCCAGAGAAGAAAAGAGAGAAAAAGAGAAAAAGAGAGGAAGAGAAAGAGAGAGGAAGAAAAAGAGGGAGGGGGGGTCCGTCGGAGGGCCTCCGATGGGCCGTCGTGGCTGTCGGGTGGCGTAAATGCCTCTTACGGCTCCGCGGCGTAAAACAGGGGCGATCCACCCCTGTTTCTCATATTTTTTTTTAAAAAAAAATTTAAATGAAGCCAGCATAGGGTTTGCCGGCTTCACTTAAGTGATGCCTGCAAACTCAGTGCCGGCTTCATTTAAAAAAAAAATTTAAAAAAAATATGAAAAATAGGGGCGGATCGTCCCTATTTCATGTTGCGGAGCCGCAAGGGGCATAAACGCATCTCGTGGGCCACAGCCCGTTGGAGGCCCTCTGACGGATCCCCCTCCTTTTTCTTTCTTCCTCCCTCTCTCTCTATTTCTCTCTCTTTCTCTCTTTTTCTTCTTCGGTTCGGCTCCGTTTTCCTTCGTCGGTTCGTCTTGGTTTGGAACGAAATGGAGGTGTGCCGAACCATACCATCGGTCGGCCGATATGGCCGTCGGTATCGATTCTGCAAACCTTGGTATATATTTTATAAGATTACATATTGTATATTAGCATGTGTAACAGGAAGGATCACCAAACCCTTTGCAGGCCCATTGACCACTTCCTTAATGGGGTCTATGGGCAAGATTTACCACATCCATGAACTCCTGGAGGCAATAACTTTCAAATACACTATCTAGTTAGGGTGTGTTTTTCCTAAATAAATATTGGGCAACTTTTCAAAATCTATGATGCGGTACATTGCTATCAAGCCTGTTGGACTCTAGATGGCCCTATTTCATGATTGTTTGGGCATCTGAAACATCTGGTCAAACCAATTTTTCTCATTTTTTTAGACTTATTATACTTTCCAATCTAGGAGGAATTTAGAATTAGGCGATATGACAGAAGGCAAAGTTGGTACAGAAGTCGAGATCTAGCTTCAAGAAGATTTTAGCTTGTCATGATTATTCCTACTAGTCACTTACTATTTTAGAAAAATCTTTACTGCTTTGTACTAGAAAAGGGGTGCATCTCAGATTTTGTAAGGGTAGAACTCACTACTATAAATAGAGGACTTGTATAATAGTTTTATTCATCTCAAACGGAGGTAAAGGGCTTGGAATCCCACTTTTAAAAATCCTTAATATTCTTTATTATTTAATTTTGAGAGATCTAAGTTGAGGGAGTTGAAAAAAATTCTTCCTTCTCTCTAATTGGATCAATGTGCTTGTTCATATTATGTGTGACCATGTGCTGGTTCATAGTTTGTATTAAGGCCCCTTCCATCATAAGGCTGCAATAGGCTCGGAACATGCTGTTTTCCTATTAAATAGCTTTTAACAAGTGGGAATGAGTGGAGAACAATTATTTTGGCCAAAACGTCATTAATTCATGAACAACTATTCTAAGAAAATATTTTATAATTGATCAATAAGTCTAGAGAAAGTAAAGCGTTACTTATATCAATATACTTTGACAAGTTCAAATAATTTCTTAAATTTTTATTTTAAATCTTCAAATAGACAAATCATATTGCGAAATCCATTGCTAGGCATCTTGTCTAGACGATCACACCCCTATGCAAAATCAAATCCAATAATTAGGAAGGATATGGATAATTATAGAAAGATAGTATTCACGAGTGGTCATATCCAAAGATTTGGGTAAGTATGGTCATGATGTCTTCATCTGATCAAGACTAGACTAGAGTTTAGCTAGCTCTATAGAGATCGAAGATTACAAAATCTAGTGGTGCCTGACAAGAGTCAAAGTGAAGGTCAATATATCATTCAACGATCAAAGGTTAATTAAATCAAGCAACTTCATTTAATCAGGATGACCTAAGATACAAGAATTCGATAGAGACCAATAAAAGCTAGATCGTGCGATGCTCAATAAAAACTCGGATGGTGCGGACATATTATCCGATCAATAGGATGGTTCAAAGTCTATTTATCGGATCAACTCGGATTCAAAGCAAAAAGGCTGGGAATCCTCACTAGGTTCATAAATCAAGCAGAGAGAGAGTATCAGAGAAAGAAATTAACAAGATGGAATGTGATAGATCAAGCGACACTGTCCGACATCTCGATCAGTCTGATCAAATGATTTAATCAAATCATGGTTGAACTAGTGTCTAGATGTTCAATAAAGATCATGGATGATAAAATCTTGTCGTATCTAATCTGGCAAGGATGGGTGCCAGCATACTACCTAGCGACCATGGATCAGGATCCATTCACCAGAATCGTTCAAACTCATTGAGACAGTTTTCTTGAAGATCTAGAAAATCTTAAAAGAGAAACAATCTAGAGAGAGAAAATTATAGAGAGAGAAAGTAGAGAGAAGGTAGAGAAGAGGGAGAAGAGAGAAGCAAACTCTTTCTTTTTTTTCCTTTTCTTTCTTTGTTTTCTTTTCTTTCCATTTTTTTCTTTTTCTTTTTCTCCTTTATTTGGGCAAAACTGGGGATTTTGTTTGAATCCCCTTCTTCCCCAAACCCAAGGAGGTCTTGCCAAGAGATGGTGGCCAAGGGTGTGGCCCACGATGGTGCAGCCATGGGTTCTCGGTCCGACGATCAATGATGACGAACGACATCAGAAAAGAACCTTAAAAATCATGAAAAAAAATAAGGGAAATCAAAGATTCGATTTTTTCAATGAATTTTCGGCAATAATCAGTTGAAATCAGAGCTTTATGAACTAAGAGGGATTGGGAGGAAGATGATTCGAGTGATTTATCTTATCTCCGGTGGATTTTTGACGGTGATTTTTAACGGACATGGTGAGGGCTGCCTAGAAATAAGAGGCAAAATAGAGGGAGAGACGGCGAGAGAGGGAGGGATCTCAATCATGGAGGAGAGCTTATAGAGAAGAGCCTTAGAGTTCAGCTCCAATCCAGCTCCATTGGAGAAGACTCTCGATGAGAGTCTTCCTCTCTTTTTTATTTCTTTTTTTCGGTGCTTTAAAATTTATGCATAGGCATTTTTGTTGGTTGTTTTTCTTTGGTGGCTAGGCCAATCAAATGGAGCAAGCCCAGTTCAACATTGGACCCATTATAGATTGGGATATTACAGAGGAAGGGGGAGAGGAGGGAGGGAGGGAGAGCACAATGGGGGGGGCGGCAGAGAGAGAGAGAGAGATAGAGAGGGAGAGGTAGAAGGAGAAGGAAATAGAGGAAGGAAAGAGAGAGTGAGGAAGGGAGAGAGAAGGAGAGGGCGGCAGTGAGCAACGATGCTAGAACATGGCCAAGGGAGGGGGAGAGGGATTTTGAAGCCCTCTCTCCTCTGTACGCTGGAACAAGGGTGGAGCCTCTGTTTTGAAAGGAAACAAGGGCTTTGGAATGGTGGATTTTGAAGCCTTGGTACTGGAATTTAAAACCATAGCTCCAAGTGTTGGGATGTGGGGTGCCCGGTTCCGTGGAAAAGCTGGGATAACCTTATTCTGCAAGATTTGAACCATTGATTTAAAGCACAACTATTTGAGTTACTGAGATTAGTTTGTTTAAGAAAAGATTACATTTCTAGTAATATATAAACTTTGTCATTTTAGATTTTCTGATGCCTCTGAAAACGACAAGTTTTGAGCCATCAAGAATTATTAAAGAAACTTGCTAAGAAGAAATATTTCTTGCGAGGAATTTATTTATTGCTATTTTACTAATTGTGACAAATTTTGCATGAAAGTCACAAAAAAAGCATCCAATGGTAAAATGATTTTCTCTGTTAGAATGAAAACAGATGTATTGAAAATTCCAAAATTTCTTTTCAGTACCTTTAAGGAATTTCACCCCCACCCCCACTTATCTTGGGATCAAAGAGGCTATAATAGGTTATCACATTAATATAGTTCGTACTTCATATGAGAACACTACTATCCATAGAATGCAACATTTACTCATCATTCTGATTAACAGAACACAATCCATTTTCCATATGATAACAATGAGAGGTGAGCATTTATTAAAAGGAACAAGAAATCCCTCCCTATGCAAAATAAAAATAAAAAATAAAAAATAAAATAAAATGGATTCGTTAGTTTATAAGAGGGTGAAAATTTTAGAACATTATGTTCACACAAAATCCAGGAGGCTTAGTACTACATGTGTTTGTACTTCATACGTCATAAGTGTGAAGTGTGAGGATGAGATGTCATTAGTATGAGCAAGACAATGGTTTGATCCTCTCTTATTATATGAATCCTTTACATCATAATCTGTAGGATAAATATCATTCTTTGGATTATAAATTCAATTGGTTATTGTGTTCGTCTCTTACATCTGTTTTAGACTAAGCACACTTTTGGGAGCAAACTGAAAACGTTTTAAAAAGAAAATGTACAGACTATGGAAAATGTTTTATCTTCACCACGCAAAGGGAAGTATCTTAGATGAAGAATTGCCGGCTTTGAATAGCCTAATTCCAAAGTAATAAAATATCATATCATAAGCAATCAAAGGACTTATCTTTAGGGAAAACCCTAGTCACTTATATTCCTTTTTCTGTAGAAGATCCATTTGAGAGTCAAAGCATGCATGGCTATCTCATTTTCTGGAAAAGGAGATACAATATCGGATGTAATATATTAATTTAGCTGATATTTGAGATTTCTATATGTTTATGTACCTTTTCTAAATCTCCAAATTTCTTCTCCCAAAGTCCTAAAATTTAAAAACTTTTCCTTTGATGTTGTTCCTATATCCAATGGATTAGTTGTGAGCTTTTTAGTGTTGAAGAGTCCATCAACAGATTTATGGGTATGTTGCAAAAGAGGAGTCAGTAGAAGACAAGCCTTCTCCATTTTTTGAGGCCTAATCAAGGATTCTCAAATCATCTCAAACTGGGAAGATTTGGCCTTTTATATAGTACCGGGGGTGAACCGGATCATAACAGGCCAAATCGGGCAAAATCTACCAGTTCTGCCCAATTTCAGGTGATAGTAACCCAATTCGCTTAGGTTGAACTTGAATTCACCAAATAAAATCCTCCACCCCACATTCTCACCTCTGATCTCAATCCCAAACCCAGTCCCAGTCCCAATCCAATCTCTCTCCTCTCCTTGTCTCTCTTTTTGGATCTCCCTAGGCCACTGTTGCCATCCACCCTCCCCTTCCCCTCTCCCTCAGCAAACATGACCATTGATCTCTTGAGTCACCTCTCTCTTCTCTCCTCTTCACTGCCTTGGTCATGCTCAATTGCCACTGCTGGTCGCCCTCCCCCCTCTCCCTACTTAACTACCACTCCTCACCCTCATGTCTTCCACTCCAGGTCCTCCAAATCCTCGGGGTCAGAACTTGTCTATCAGAGGCCGGAGGTCATGGATAGGAGTATGAAACATCCACCACCACCATTGAGCAAGCCTATTCCTCTCTCTCTCTCTCTCTCTCTTTCTCTCTCTTTCGCAGGTGAAGCATGGAGGCACTGGTATGATGATGTGCACCATGTGTTTGTATAGTACCGACCTAGTCTCTAACTCCTACAACACCTGATACCAGTTTAGGAAACCTTGGGCCTAATTACTTCGCATGGGTTTATATGTTTGAAAATGAAAGACCCTTTGTGACTGGCAGACCAACACAGATAAACCTATCAAAATCTCCCCACTGTCTCTATTTCCTAGTATGCTTTGCTCTTTCTTCTTTCAACATCAAGGTAGGTTTTTTCCTTCTGTTAAATTTTTTTTCTTTTCCTAGGCAATCTAAAGATGGAGAGAATCTATTCCTTTACTCCCTATGGACATGCATATAGAGGAGCTGGCTGCAAGCTTGCTAGGTTATTGTATCTTGAAATAACCAACACTGGTAGTACCCGCATGGAGGTGTCAGAAACTTTGGGACAGCAAGCAAATATGTACATCAATCCTAGACGAACCTTTTTATTTTTTACATATTGTACCAATTTTTGTATGATATTTTAGATCAGATTTTTATTTTCTGTATGTAATAATTCCTGGGCTCTTGATATATCAGATATTTAGTATCTGGGATCGTTACCTTATTTGCAGCTCCTCAAAATTTACCTTGTCTTTCCAATTCAGTATGTGAATATCTCTTCGATTTTTTCCAATAAACTAATCAGATATCAGACCCATTAACTCATTCATTCCTCTGACTCTTATAAATGGAGTAGCACATTCATTTTGGAAAATTATTTCAAATTCTTCATCAACACGCATGCTATTATTTCTCATGTATAGTTCTATGACACTTGAGAAGCCTTTTCATGGTTGCTGCTTCTCACAGATGGTTGCTGGGAGATTTGTAAATATTTTCTCCACAAATGACTGGATACTTGGAATTACTTTCCGTGCAAGGTATATTAATTATTTGCGGGACAAGAAACTTCACCTCTCCATCATGTGTTAATTTTGCTGAATTCCTATTATGCAGCTTGATGACCCAAGGTTTGGCAGGAATTCAAGCCATCAATGTGCCTGGAATTGAAAATGTATGGACAATACTTGCTGTCCTTGCCCTAGCTTATTCATGCTAATTTTGTTATGTTAATCAAATGAGTGTTCTGTGATTGTTAGGTTGATGTTACTGACATCATTGATGGTCACTCCTCATATCTTTGGGCTGCAAGTGGAATCCTGCAAAAGTTTGATGCTTGATGCCCTATTTACTAGTATCCTGCCAAAAATTAAATTAAGTTTCTTAGCTCTTTGCAGCTTTTGTTGTTCAAAAACATGAAAGATGAAGATGTGCCATTTCTGGACAAAGTTGCATGTCCAGATATTTCTGGTGAAAGTCTTGTTTTTTTTTTTATTCAAATAAATAAAAATAGTTTTTGAAATAATCACTTGAATTTACATAATTCAAATGATTATTTCAGTACATTCTTAGACAGTTCTGTAAGAAAGTTCACATTTACATGGGTATATTGTATAACTATAAGGCTTTCCAGTTAATTATAACTTCATTTTTTGATGAATATGGGAGGCTGGAAGCCACCCAGCTTTTATTAATAACAGATTATACATACAAAGTAAAAGGGGAAAGAGTTACAGATCAAAAGAGATTGCAGGTCCCACTCGAAAACTACAGCACTCCCAGGTAGTTTTCAGAATTACAGTAGCAGTTACAGGCCTAAAGCAGAATTTTTAGAAAGAAAACTACTCTCAAAATGTGACTGAAGATTAATGACTCTACAGCCTACATACAAGAGAAAATGGGTGGTGGATCCGTGGTCTCTGAGCGATGCAGGAATTGTTTTAACTTTCTGCCAAATTTTCCTCTATTCCATTAGTGAGCCTCTATCGCATAAGTTGGACTAAAGGTGGAAGAGATGCCGTGCTCAAATGCCATGGAAGCCTAGCACCACCGGCCTAGGCACTTTTGAGAAAATCCATCTTATCCAATTCAAAAGACCTGCGAAGGATCTATGAGATTGTAGCACCCCAAGCTTGATGCAACTTGCTGTCCAGATTGAACAGAAGAACAGGCAATCTGAAAACAGGTGAAAGAACAGGCGGTCTGAAAACAGGTCGTCCACAGTCTCAGTCAGGCTATGCCACAACACAGCCTCCAAGTTCCTTCTGATTTTCTTCCCAATAACAAAATGAGTGTTAATGACTGCCAAACTTATCCCTGAGAATGCCATCCAATTTAGAGCTTCCGCAGCCACCAAAGATAAGGAGGATTTCCTGTTGAGAAAAAGTCCAGAGTTACGTTCCTTCCAACAAAATCAAGCAATTGCTCCTAGGAGCATTAGAACCAGCAACTGGTTTTGAGTTGAGAAGTTACGCTTGACCCAATCTGAACAAAAAAATTTGAAGGAGGATAGAGGTGCAAGACACCAAGGATAGAACAGAGGGCCCGCCAAATGGATGAGAAGAAGATGCAAGTGGAGAAAAGATGATATGTAGATTTTGATACTTGGTTACAAATCACACGCTCACCTGGAAATTGCTCAGTCTTCCTACCAAGCAGTATTTAGCCTGTTTTTCCTATATAACCACATAAAATATTTGAATTTTAGTGGGACGCTGAGGCCCCATATCACCGGAGCAAATATGCCATTTGATGCCAGTGGTGTTAAGGAACTGATACATAGAGGAGGTGGAGAAATCCCCGCTAGTGGCTGCCTTCCAAACAATCTTGTCATCCCTGGAATGTAGATTGACATTGTTCAGCAAGCTGGACAAGTAACTGAATTCAGTTCTTACTTGGTAGTTAGTTGAAGGGTAAAGTTTGAACTTTCATCTATGGGTTATTCTGTTGAAGAATTGGGCCACCATGCCATTTTTATGCCTATTGAGAAGAAATAGAGAAGGGAAGATGGATTGAAGGGGAGCATCATAGAGCCAATTGTCTCTCTAGAAAAGCGCGTTGCACCCATTTCCAATAGCATGCTGAATTCTATTCCAAAAGGGAGGCAGGACACGAATGACATTCTACCATGAATTAGAACTTCTCTTGACTGATTTCCATCTTCTAGAAAGTCTGATCTTTCGGTAGTAAGCAAAAAGCACTTGATTCTTTTAGAGACCCGGCTCTCCAGAAAGCAAGCACCAACCCCATTTGGAGAGGAGGGCTATATTCAATTGATGAATATCTTTAACACCTAGGCCTCCCTCCTCCCTTGGCAAACAAATTTTTTTTTTCAGTTTACAAGAGATGCCATTGGTATAAGAACTCCCACTCCAAAGAAAAGATCGCTGATAGGAATCAATTTTCTTGATAATCCATGTAGGGAGCCTAAAGAGGGACATGAAATATAGAGGGAGACGGGAAAGGGCAAAGTTTACCAAGATAAGACGCCTGGCAAAGGATAGGCATTTGCTTTTCCAGGTGGCCAATCTTGATTCCACCCATTGACTCGGAATCATCCAGTCAGCTCTTCATAGTTTATTGCTTCTAAGAGGTAGACCAAGATATCAGAAAGATAGAGGCGAAATATTGCAATTTAGCCATGCAGCACACTAGTCAACCGTGTCTTGATGAGTGCCAATAAGAGAAATGGAGCTCTTTTGGTAATTAATATAAAGACCAAAACAGAGAGCAAAGCAATAGAGGATGATCTTCAAGGTTGCAATACACTCTTTTTTAGTATGAGCAAAAGCAAGAGTGTCATCGGCATATTGAAGGATTTTTGTACCTCCTCGAATCCAAAGATTACCTAGCCCCTCAATGATACCATGAGAAGAAGCCTTGTTCATCGTCCTGGACAAAGGGTCAGTAGCAATGACAAAAAAAAAAGTGATAAGGGCCGCCTTACCTAAGCCTCATTTTGCAAAGGATCCAATCATCCAATTCACCATTCACCGACACCGCTATCTTAGCTGAGCCAAGAATATTTTGGATCCAACCTATCCATTTAGTTGGGAAGCACAATGAGTCAAAACATTCAGGATGAAAGCATGTGAAATTTTGTTGAAAGCCTTGGAGAAATCTAGCTTGCATCACACCCCATCCAACAAAGCCTTTTTAGAGTGGTGAATGATTTTATGAGCACATAGAAAATTATCTAAGATTGATCTATTCTTGATGTAAACTGTTTGAGCAAGATCAATAAGATTGTCAAAGAAAGGTTGCAGTCGAACAACAAGAACCAAAGTGAAGATTTTGAGATAGCTGCGAAATCAAACTGATCGACCGAAAGTCAGAAGGTGAGGCTGTGGCCTCTTTCTTAGGAATGAGAGTAAGAGTGGCATAGTTCATCCGAGCAAGATCTGAATTCTTTTCATGTAGTTGAGACAAGGAAGCCAAGAGGTTAATGCCAACAAAATTCCAAAAATGTTGAAAGAATATCATTGGGAACCCATCTGGACTCCGGCTTTTGTCACCTTTGAAACTAAAAACAGCTGCTCTGATTCATCATGGGTAAAAGGGACATCAAGTTCACGAAGATTCAAATCTAAGTGCAAGTAGATTTCATCCGAATCAAGATCAAATTGAGACATGAAAGAGATGCTAAAGATATTTCTAAAATATTCTTTGAAGATTCCCAAGATTTTAGTCTTGTTTGTGACCTCCACTCCGTTCCATATAATGTTGGTGATCCAATTGAGATTTTGCCTGAAATTAGCTGATTTGTGGAAGAATGCTATGTTATTATCACCTTCATAAAGCCACTTTATGTTCGAACGGTGCTTCCAGTAAATCTCTTCAAGCTTGTAAAGATCAAACAAAGCTTGTTTGTACTGGTCTCTTCGATCTTTCTCAATGGAGGAAAGGTTGTTTCTTTCTTCGAAGTTCTCTCCAAAATAGAAATTTTTTCAGTGTTCAGTTGGTCCATAAACAGTGGTAAAAATCCAGTTCACATTCAACATCCGATCAAACCAGTGTACAGAAACCGAGTAGTTACCAAACTCTTTTCTTATTGCATCAAATCTAGCCTTCATTCCAACCTAAAAGTATGCTGCTAGCTGATCTAGAAGAGTTGCACGCCACCCATGCAGAGATTTTGCCTCCGGAGATGGATCCGAGTACAATAAAGGAAGGTGAATCCAATTTCGATTCTTGGAGGCCAACCACATGACAATCATTCCTTACAATAAAATATTTGATAATCCTGCATTTTGCAGGTTCTCCGAGACCTTGGATATTCTAGCTTAGAAGAGACGTGCCAGCAAGAGCACCACCAAAACAGCAAGGACGAAGCCGAGGGAGGAAAAAGGAGCCAGACAAACATTAAGGACCAGAAGATAGGTATCCCGCTCCCAACTCAAGATCACAAGCAGGGGTCATAACAACCGTCGTATATTCATGGAGAACTCTTCCCACAAGCATGCAAGGCATATCATCATGATATTATAAAGTAACAGCAGAATAAAATTCAAATAATTAATATTTAATTTTATTTAAATAACTAAATCAAATGTCTTACAAAATAAAATTTCATAATTTTCTATCAATTTTAATAAATCCTGATCGAAAGTTAAGATATTAAATTCTACTTCTAATTCATTCTTCCATATCGAATCTCCGAATCAAGCTAGCCCTCAAAATCTATAAAAACAGTAAAATATAGAATAATAAGCTAGACAGTCTAATAAGTAATAATTATTTTAATTAGATAATTTATATGATAATATGAGTTGCAAATATCAAAATATAAGTAATATGAAATATCAGTGCACAATCATAATCAAATTCATTTGCAAAATATGAATTCGGTAATATCAATACTTTTCAAATATTTATATACATAATCATATACCGGATTCAAAATCAATCGTATTCAAAAATCTAATTCAAACCAAATTCCACTTAGCTCATTAGCCTTTAATTATAACCATAATTATATCCTATGATCGGACAAGAATACCATACTTATATTTTATGACTGAATCAGAATACCATATTTAGATCCTATGATGGGACTGAAATATCATATTTATACCCTATGACCGGATCAGAATATCATACTTATATCCTGTGGTGGGATTAGAATACCATACTTATATCCTATGGTCGAGCTAGAAACAGAATCATGAACTTAGAGTGCTAATGCATAACCCCCAATTAGCAGGATTCAGAACATAGTCAGACTAAGAGTCCAAAACTGATTCATATCAAAATTCTTTTCATAGAATAACACATCTTTCATAATTAAATCAAAATATGCATACATAATTTTATTTCAGTAAATAGTTACAGCAATAATAGAAGAAAATATTACTTCAAAATTTTATATCAAATTCCATTTAAAACATATTTTCATGAGATTTATAAATCATATATAAATCAATTAATAATTTATCCTATGTTCAAAATAATATTATATAATATGAAAGATCCAGAGAAGGTGGATCATTATTTACCTCACATATACTCAAATAAATCTGCATAATTTTAGAAATTTCTTTCAAGACCTAATATCTAAAATCATACTTTTATCAAATTTTAATCATAATTATCTTTAAAATAAAAATTCTAAATCCTTATAAGGCTAGTTGGCTATGTAGTAGCATCCGACATCCAGTTAGTCTCATCTAGGGTATCAAATTGATTCACTATAAATCAAAGGTCAACGTAGGATACTACGATGGAATCAACGATGAGATCTTGTAATGCTCGGCCTGATCAAGGTGGAGACCGATAACTATCTAATGGTTAACGATCAAGATCCCTTTATCAGGATCTATCAAAGCTAATAGAGGGTCTTTTTAAGATTCAAAAAATCCTAGAAGAGAGACGAAATCCAGAATGAGACATTTTTAGAAAGATAAACTTATAGAGAAAGAAAGTGAGATTTTTTTAGAGAGATAAAGTAGAGAGAGAAACTAAAAAAATTTCGAGGAGAGAAAGAAAGAGGGAAGAGGGAGAAAATCTTTCCCTCTCTCTCTCTCTCTTTTCTTTCTTTTTTCCTTCTTTTTCTTTTTTTTCTTCTTTTTCTCTCTTTTGATTCCATGATGAAACAAGGGATGGTTTCCCCCTTTTATTTTTAGAATAAAGGAGCCCTGTTGGCACGACCATGGCTAGTGGCAACTGGGGTTGCAATGCATAGCCTGAAGATCCCAAATGGTGCTCAGTGGTGACCACCGATGCCGAAAAACAAAAAGAGGAGAAAAAGTGGAAAAAGGGAATAGAGGATTCTCTTTTTCCAAATTTTTTAGTGAAATCAACGGCTGGCGGCTTCGTCTAATGCAATGGCAAGAAGGGAAAAAGAGAGATGAAGAAGAGATGAGGCTTACCTTGGGCTCTAGCAGGCACAGTGAAAGGTTATGACAGACTCAAAAGAGAAGAAGGCTTCTTCGGTGACAAATTAACGACTGATAGTGGGGGGTTTTCACAAGGGACTCCATTCCTTTAAATAGAGGTGGAGAGGGGAAGGAGTTGGACTCCTTCCCGGCCTCTATTTCGACTTCGATCAGGAGTTTATGGAAGAGAAGAACTCCCAATGAGAGTTCTCTCTATTTTTTTCTTTTTTTTGTTTTTTCTTCGCCACTTTAAGATTCATGCGGCAGGGTTTTGGGGTATCTATTATGATATCATTTGCTCTAATACCACTTGTTGTAATTTCGGTACCACCCATTAGGGCAAGAAGAAAGAAAAAATAAGATAGAACACACAATCATGTGGAATAGCCTAAGTTCTACTTTCACAAGACATGCAAGCTTCACTATAAAAGAGAAAACAATACAAAAAGAGAACACCCACTCTCAACTCTCATATATACTATTGCCCAGCTATGCAACCCAAGAGGGGGGGGTGAATTGGATTTTTAAAAAATTTAACGTTAATTTAGAACTATGAGGATTAAATAACAATGAGCAGGATATATGTAGAGAGTGATTTAAGCAAGGTGTAAAAATTAGATGCAAGAATGCAAGTAGATAAGAAAATTTAGAAAGAGTGCAAGTAAGCACAACACAAACAAATAAGATTTATAGTGGTTCGGTACTAACCTTGCACCTACATCCACTCCCCAAGCTCTTACTTGGAAATTCAAATCCACTAAACCGTATTCAACAAGAATACAACGTCGGTACCTCCAACTCTAGCTATCTCAAGTTAGAACACTTATTTTTTGGATACAAGCCAATCCAATACAATCCGATTCAAGGTTCGGACCAATCTTTCTAAGTTTTGTAATCCTTCCAAAACTAATGATCAAGACAAAATAGAGTATATGAGTTAATCACACAAAAATATAAATTTAGCTCATTTAATGAGCAAATAAAACTTTAAATGCACTTTACACAATAAGAAGGAAGCTTTTCTGATTTTTCTCAAGGTGGTTGAAGACTTGAATGAGCTCTTGAGGGATTGGTGAACTTGAAATGAAAGCTTCTTTTACTTCAAGAGGGCTCTTTGCTTAGGGCTGAAATGAATGTTTGAAAAATCTTGTTTATTCCCTCCTTTAAGTGCCTTTTATAACTTCAAAATGATGGTGGAGAGAGATCTGAGTAGATTTAGAGCTGTTGGAGATTATTAATTGAGTATTAAATACAACCAAAACGAGCTGAAAACTAGCCGTTGCGGAGTTTTTCCGTCACAGGGGTCGACTCATAGGGTCGACTCATGCACATGAGTCGACTCATAGAGTCGATTTCTGTGGCACAGAACAGAAAATGACTGTTCTTTAATTTTGGCGTACACAACAACAGAGGTCGACTCATAGGATCGACTCATGCACAGGGGTTGACTCATGGGGTCGACTCAATTGGGTGTGCCAGCCAAAAAATCAGCGTGCCGTTCAGCCTCTTTTAACATGAGTCGACTCATAGGGTCGACCCAATTTTATAAACATGATTTTCTTTCAAAATACACATCTAAAAATATTGAAATTACTTTCAATAGATCACAAATCTTTTGTTCTTGCTCTTGAGGCTTTCGAGTTAGGACTTGATGAAATTACGATTTTGCTCTTGAAAAATAATAAATCCATTTTCAAATCAAAATTATTAGTAACCCCCTCAAATGCTTTGTAATCATCAAAATCAATTCACGGAGCAACTATCTCTCCCTTTTTGATGATGACAAAATACTTGAGGAAAAGTAGAGTATAACATATATAAAGCATTGAATATGAATTTCAAATTTATGAAGATGCATCACTTAAACATCATAGCCAGTTATTTGAATGAAATGCATCATGAGTAGTTTAAAGATCAATTTAAAATTTGCTTATAAGATCATTTACTTTGAAGATTAAATTAAAAATTATAAAATTACTGACAACTTTGGTTCTTTGACACATTTACTTTGACAATTTTACTTATTACTTTTGATTCTATTTCTCTATTGCTTATTGCTCGATCTCGATTTTTGATTCTCTACTCTCTCTTTTTGACAGCATCAATTAAGATCTTAAGAGATTTTGAAGAGAGAGAGAAAAAAAGATAACATAAAGGATATATTTTCTCTACTCCTTTTTGATACCATATTTTATTTCTTTACTCCCCCTCTTTGATTGTTTATTTTTGTACTTTTCCTCATTATGGCAATCATAAAGGACATATCAATTTGCTCATATAGAAGATATTGCTATTCATAATATTTCATAGCACAAATATGAGTTATTTTTCATATCTCATAATTAAGACAATTTAATTGATCCCAATCATAAACATTCATTGAAATTCAAAGCATATATATATATATATATATATATATATATATATATATATATATATATATATATATATATATATATATATATATATATATATATATATATCCAAAATGTGACTGAATACATAGGTGTCCCAATACATATGAGTCAACTCAAAATACAAAAGTCATGGATAACAACTATCCAAGAGTCAATCAGCTAATGAATATAAAGGCCATAAACTAGAACCTAGACATAAAAGACTAACTATGCTAGATCTAATAGATATCATGGCTAGAGGGATCAGAATCTGAAGAGTCAAAGATATGATGAAGAGATGTAGGATCAAATCCACGGGCACGACCTTGACCACGTCTGCCTTGGCTACGGGTAGAAGTACTGGCACGAGCAGAAGGACGAGAAGATTCTAGAGCCTAGGAAGCTATGGATTGTGCTGGGAGAGAAAGTCTGATGGTGTCCAATTGTTCCAAAGCTCTCGTCATGGACTGCATCAAGGCACCAATCTGAGTAGAGACAGTCTCATTGGAGCCCCTGATCTCTCTCCTCAAAAAGTCAAATCCATCCTCCAAAACTCTCTGAAGTCTAGCCGTCTCTGCAGATAGGTTGGAGACCTCTGTGATGTTCTCATGCGGCTGGAGATGGGCTAAGGCTAATACTTGCCTCTGCAAATCTAAAACTCTGTCCGTCAGTCTCAGAACACATCCCTCAAGCTCCTCAAGTCGTACGGACTGAGCTGTGAGTATTTGAAAAATAGTAGAGATATGAGGGATCAAAGTCTGATCTGAGTCATCCTGAGATGTCGACCTCTGAGCAAAGACTGAGGTGGTAAACTGTTGAGATAAAATGGAAGTAACACGCTGGGACATCAGCTCAATCTGATCATCTACAAGTCTGAACTCTGAAGGATGTATCCTGCTCCCTGACTGTAGAATTGAAGCATGCCTCCTCACTGACACTGAGAGACCAGCCTCATGATCAGACACAAACTGAATATCAGGAGATGCTCTATGATCATGAGGAGGTGAAGACAGTCTCTCCTCCTCTGCTATCTCCTCAACACCCTTTGACCAACCGCCATCAATCTTTGAAAAACCCATGCGGTGCAGTGTGTGACGGTTGATGGTGTCAGAATAAGATAATCTGGCAACTGCCTCCCTCTCAAAACTGACTCCGAACCTCCTAAAGATCAGGGTGAGTGCCATACCAAAAGGCAAGTGAGTCTTAGACCTATTTAGGATCTCTCTCATGGTCTCAATCATCAAAATAGGAAGGTTCAAGGGGGTTTCGGTGATCACATGGTACATGATGCATATATCCCTACCAGATAAGAGGTCACACCTACCACTCCTAGGGATAAAGAGCTTGGTCACCATGTGATGCAAAAGCCTTATTTCCACTGAAAGTATCTTGGCTTCTAATCTATTTAAACTTCTAGTAAAAGTTCTCCCTAGGATAACATTAATTCCTTCTTTGATTGAGAGCTCCATATTAGTATAGCCTTCACAAGGCAAGTGCAGGATTTGTCCCAAAAGCAATGGATTAAGAATAATATCAACACCTTTCACTGTAGACTTTACTGTTCCATTGAAGTAACTTAAGTTCAAATAAAATTCTCTGACCAAATCAACATAAGTATTTTCTTTCAATAGACAGTAAAAGTTCCATCCTTGATTTTTAATCTTTGATCCAATAGAGAACCCTTCTTTTTCAAAAAATTTGAAATCTATATTCTTTCCGGATTTCACTTTTCGATCAGAGAGAGGTACCTTGCTTGGACTGGTTGGAGACTGTGTAGAAGCTGAAGCAGGACCTGGAGCTGGGATTGGAGTAGAAGAGGGCTCGGCTGCCATTCTTTTTCTACGCACACTCTCTTCCAACCCACGAACTGATTTTCTTCTTTGCGGTAGCTTCATTTTGGGAGCCATTTGGACAAAAGAGACTTGCAAGGAGCTTAGGAGACTAAATGAGAGGTAGAGAAGAAAGGATTTTAGAAGAAAAAGCAAGGATTCTGGGAAGGTAAATCATCGGTTTGGAGAAGAGGGGTTGAATCTAGGGCAAGCTCAAACCACCTAAACAAGAAAGAAAGAGGAGAGGAAGTTGGTTCCTTAATGGACGATTTGAAGGGTGAAGATTGGTGGGAAGAGGAATTTTGAGAGAAACCTTCAGTTTGAGAGAGAAGAGAGGGAGAGCTTTCGTTCTGTGGGAGAAAGAAGAAGAAGGGTAAGAGTCAGCTCAATGAAAAATTTTTCAATAAAAAGAGAGCGCCCGAAGGATTTTGTCAAAAATTATAAGTTTACCCTAAGATCGACCCAGGGGTCGACTCATGGCACGAAAAAATTCAAAAGAATGATGAAAAAATTTTAAAAAAAATTAAAACTTTGAGAGAAGGATGTTTACCCAAAGATTGATAATGTGAAGGATAGTTTTGAGCTTTTGAGCTCTTAAAAAAAAAGGAGAGATAAGAATTGAGCTCAACAAATTTGGTTTAGTAAATTTTTTTGGCATTAAGAACTTGAAATCAGAGAGATACTTAAGCTGATGGATCAAGGATTCCTAGTTCTCTCCTAATTTCACAAAATCTATCTTCACTTAAGGCCTTGGTAAAGATGTCAGCCAATTATTTTTCAGTACATACATAATCAAGAATTATATTATTGTTTTGGATATGTTCTCTTATGAAATGATGTCTAATTTCAATATGTTTTGATCTAGAGTGCTGAATTAGATTTTAGTTAGATTAATAGTACTAATGTTATCACATCTTATGGGAGTTTTATTGAGTTTGATGTCAAAGTCCTCAAGTTGTTGCTTAATCCACAAGATCTGAGCACAACAACTTTCGGCTGCAATGTATTCGGCCTCGGCCGTAGACAGTGCTACCGAGTTTTGCTTCTTGTTAAACTAAGAGATTAAGTTAACTCCAAAAAATTGACAAGTTCCACTAGTACTTTTTCTATCGAATTTACATCTAGCAAAATCGGCATCTGAATATCCTATTAAGTCAATTGATGAGTTTTTAGAATACCATAATCCTAGAGTTTGTATACCTTTTAAATATTTAAAAAAAATTTTAACTACATTTAAGTGTGATTCTTTTGGATTTGATTGAAAGTGAGCACATAAATAATTACTAAACATAATATCTGATCTACTAGCAGTTAAATATAATAAAGAACCAATCATCCCTCTATAAAGTTTTGAGTCTACATTTTTACATCCTTCATCCTTGTCAAGCTTACATGATGGGCTCATGGGTATACCAATTGCTTTGGAGCTCTCCATTCCAAATCTTTTGAGTAGTTCCCTTGTGTACTTGCTTTGGGTGATGGAGATCCCTTCATTTGTTTGTTTGATTTGGATTCCGAGGATGAATGTAAATTCTCCCATCATGCTCATCTCGAACTCTTCCTATATGGGCTTAGCAAAATCTTGACAAAGAGTTTCATTAGTAGACCCAAAAATAATGTCATCAATGTATATTTGTATAACTAAGATATCATCATAATTTCTTTTAATGAAAAGGGTTGTATCTACATTTCCTCTGAAAAAACCATTCTTAAGCAAGAATTTACTTAACCTTTCATACCAAGCCCTAGGTACTTGCTTTAGACCATATAGATCTTTATTTAATTTAAAAACATGATTAGAAAAATCATGATTTTCAAAACCGGGGGGTTGTTCTACAAAATTTTTTTCAGCAATATAACCATTTAGAAAAGTACTTTTGACATCTATTTGGAATAATTTAAAATTTATAAAGCATGCATATGCAAGTAAAAGCCTAATTGCTTCTAATCTAGCAACAAGTGCAAAGGTCTCATCAAAATCAATTCTCTTTTCTTGATTATAATCCTTTGCAACCAATCTTGCTTTATTCCTAATTACATTTTTATGTTAATCTAGTTTATTTTTATATACCCATTTTGTGCCAATTACTGGATAATTTTTAGGTCTTAATACTAAAGTCCATACATTATTTCTTTCAAATTGATTAAGTTTTTCTTGCATTGCATTTATCCAATTATAATTTTTTTCAGCTTTATCTATGGTTTTAGGTTCAAGATGAGAAACAAATGCAAAATGATTGTATGCATCTCTAAGTGAAGAATGAGTTCTTACTCCATGTGTAGGATCACTAATGATTAGTTCCTTAGGGTGATTGTGATCATACCTCCATTCTTTGGGTAGATCATTTGTACCTTGAGGTTGTTCTTATTGTTTTTTACCTTCATCATCCTGTTTGTTTTCATATTCTTCATCATTTTGAATTATTGAGTCTTTTAGGGTGAGCTCCTTCATCCCTTCTATTAGAAGATCTGCATCATCAATACCTTCATTCTTTCTTGAGGGAAGATCATTAGTCTCATCAAAAATATGTATTGACTCCTCTACTACTAAAGTTTTTTGTTGAAAACTCTAAAAGCTTTGCTAGAAGAGGAACAACCAAGAAAAATAGCTTCATCGAATTTTGCATCAAATTTTCTTAATATTTCTTTACCGTTGTTCAAAATAAAACATTGGCAGCCAAAAATGTGTAAATATATAATATTTGGTTTTCTTCCTTTCCAAAGCTCATAAGGTGTTTTCTTTAGTATTGGTCTAATTAAAGCATAATTTAATATGTAACATGCCGTGTTAATTACTTCCACCCAAAAGTACCTTGGGAGGTTGCTTTCACATAGCATGGTACGGGCCATTTCTTCAAGAGTCCTATTTTTTCTTTCTACTATCCCATTTTATTGGGATGTCCTAGATGCTGAAAAGTTATGGTCAATATCTTTTTCATCATAAAATTTTTCAAAATCTTGATTTTCAAATTTGGTTCCATGATCACTTCGAATATGTTGAATTGAAAAATCTTTTTCATTAGTAACTTTTTGATAAAATTTTGAGAACACATGAAAAGTTTCATCTTTATGTGTCAAAAAGAAAACCCATATAAAATGAGAGAAATCATCAATAATTATAAAGCCATATCATTTTTCATCCAGACTAGTAGTTCTAGTGGGTCCAAATAAATTCATGTGCAATAATTCTAATGGCCTAGAAGTTGAAACAATATTTTTAGATTTGAATGATATTTTTGTTTGTTTATCTAGTTGACATGCATCACAAATTCTATCCTTTTCAAAATTTAATTTAGGTAAATCGATAATCAATTTTTTTTTAATAAGTTTTGAAAGTGAATGCATGCTAATATATGCAAGCCTACAGTGCCAAAGCCAACTAGTCTCATTAATTTTGGCATTCAAGGCTACTAGGCATTGCATGTTTATCTTGGAAAGATCATTTAAATCTATCATATAAACATTGCCATGTCTATGCCCAACAAATTTAATGCCTTCTTTATTGGGACTAATTACTATGCATAATGAAGATTCAAAAATGACTTTATACCCTTTGTCACAGAATTGACTAATGCTCAATAGATTATGTTTCAAACCATCTACTAACAAAATATTTTCAATATACTGGGAGGGAGTGATGCCAATGTTACCTATACTGATGATTTTTTCTTTACTAATATCCCCAAAAGTGACCATCCCTCCATCTTTTGCATCAAGTGTGATGAATTAAAATTCATCACCGGTCATGTGTCTGGAGCATCCACTATCAAGATGCCATTTTTGATTTGTTCCTTGGGATGCAAGACACACCTGCATGCAAAAATCAAGTTTTCACTTTAGGTACCCAAGCTTTCTTGGGTCATTTTTGGTTAGTTACAGTGGTTCCTTTTGGAACCTATATTTTTTTTACATTAGAATTTTCAGATTTGTTAGGGAAACAAGTATAGAATTTGTATCCTACTTTACCACATTTAAAATAAGTAGTATTTAAAAATTTGTTGCTTGATGAGTTCGCATAGATATTTTTTAAGAATTTTTATTTCTTTAAAAGATTGTAGCCAAGACTGATTTTATCATAAACGGCCTTTTGACTATCAAGTATCATTTGAAGTTTAGTTGAACTAAGAGTGAACTTTTTTACCATAGGTTTTAACTTAGTAATTTCATTTTTCAAGTTTAGATTTTCTTATGTCAAGACCAAATTTTCATTTGAAATTATTTTATTTTCTTTTAGTAAAGATTGGTTCTTTGATTTTAATTCTTTGCTCTTTACCCCTAACTTCTTTAGATCATCAACTAGATCATAAAATACTTCTTGAAGTTCTTCGAAAGTAAAGTCACCAGGAGTTTCAGCGTTTACCTCATTTTCATGTGCCATAAGGCACAAGTTGGCTTGCTCATGTGAATCTTCTTCTTCGGAGCTTGACTCATCACTATCACTCCAAGTAGCCATCATAGTCTTTTTTTTTGTACTTCTTGAGGCTCTTCTTAAGTTGTGGACATTCAGATCTGAAGTGCCCTGGCTTCTTACATTCGTAATAAATAAGGGGCTACTCCTTATCCTTCTCTTTGCTATGTTCTCCTTTTGTAAGTGGCCTCTTCCTCATCCTTTATTTTCTTTTCTTCAAGAATCTTTTAAACTTTCTAGTGATAAGGGACATTTCTTCATCTTGCTCTTCATTTTTAGTTTCTTCGGATTTCTCATCGAGTTGAGTAGTGGACTTGAGGGCGATTGTCCTCTTCTTCTTGACATCTTCTTCTTGATGTTGTTTTATACTTAGCTTATGTGTCATTAGCGATTCTAGAAGCTCCTCTAAGGGTAAAATATTTAGATCTTTGGCTTCTTGGATTGTGGTCACTTTGGCCTCCCACGTCCTTGGTAAAGATCTAAGAATCTTTCTCACAAGATCACTGTTAGAGTAAGACTTACCAAGACCTTTTAGACCATTAATAATATCCGTAAAATGAGTAAACATTTCAGTTATTGATTCATCATGCTTCATTTTAAAGAGTTCATATTTGTGCACAAGCATGTTAATTTTTGATTCTTTAACTTGATTAGTGCCTTCATGTGTTACTTCTAATCTATGCCATATTTTTTTAGCTGACATGCATGTTGAAATGCGATTAAACTCATTAGCATCTAAATCACAATATAAAACATTCGTGGCTTTAGCATTAAGTTGAGCTATTTTCTTGTCAACCTCACCCATTCTCTTTCGGGTTTAGTTGATTCTACACCATCAATTATCTTAGTGGGTGTGTATGGTCCATTAACTATGATACTCCATATATCATAGTCAAGTGTCTGAATAAAAATTTTCATCCGAGCTTTCCAATAGGTGTAGTTTGACCCATTAAAAAATGGAGGTCAGTTTGTGGACTGCCCCTCGGCTAGTGAAGTACCAACTTGAGTTGCCATAGATCTTTAGCTCTTTGATGGTTCAATCAAAGTAGGGCTAGAGCACCAGACTCTGATACCACTTGTTGCCCAGCTATGCAACCCAAGAGGGGGGGGTGAATTGGATTTTTAAAAAATTTAACGTTAATTTAGAACTATGAGGATTAAATAACAATGAGCATGTTGTGATCCAGGTGGTGTGCCCAAGGCCCAGGGGACCAAGGCTAAGGCCAAGGTCCATCATTCATGAGGGCTTCATGGAGGCTCTAGGGCTAGTTGGGCCCTAGGTTGAAAGGCTGTGGGCCTTTCGGGTTCTTGAGGTCTAGGTTATGTAGACCTCAAGGGACCAACTCTTTATGGGTCAGGTCTGGGCCCAGGATAGGTGAGATTAGGTCGAGTCATGGGTGTACATGGGCTTGGGTTAACCTAATCTCCCATAGAGTTGGTCAAGGGAGTTTTGGGTTTGGGTCACTTGACCTTGTGTTTATATATACATGTACTGTGTATAGGTTTGATGATGCCAAGAAAATATAGAACTCTTTCTCTCAAGTCTCTCTCTCTCTCCTCTCCCTCTCTCTCCAGCCATTCTCCATGCCCCAAGAGCAAGAAACCCTAGGATTTCTTGCCGCCAGGTCCATAAAAGGAAAGAAAAGCAAGGAGGCGCTAGCCCCTCCCCCCTTGCAGCCGCTGACTCTCTCTCTTCTCTCTCTCTTGCAGCCACCCAAGCATCAGGTCCAAGACTTGAAATATCTTGAGAAGAGGTTGATACAAGTTTCTCTCAGATCTAGAGTTGATCTGAGGTCGTTTGAGGTGCGGATGAGATCTCCATCAACAGATCTACAAGAAAGGCTGCAGCAGGACAGATCTGCAAGGTCTGTCTCCATCTACCTTCTTCCCTATCTAAAATACCCCGATTCAAGATCTACAAATTGGAAGACCTCGGTCCAGGTCTGATCTAGTTGGGTACCAGATCTTGGATTTTTTAGAGGTGTTTGTTGAGGCGTTCTTCATCTGGAACGAAAGGCTGACGAAGAAGACAACAACCAGGCTGATTTCGTCAAGGGCCTTAGATCGAGTCCAGAAGTCTCCAGATTTGTTTGTTGCTGGTTCCACTACATCCAAGTCTATGGGAGGAGCCAGGATCATGCTCCAACAGTTGGTATCAGAGCCACGGTGGTGAGGAAGTGGTTCCAAGCACGAGAAGTTGAAGATCCCAAGTGCTGAAAATTTTTAGCAAGGTACCATCAAGGTATATTCTACACTTCTTGATTTTATATTGTTTGTTTGGCTTGGATCCAGTCATGGGCAGCAATATGAAGGTCGAGTTCTAGAAGTTTGATAGCAAGAAAAATTTTTTTATGTGGAAAATTTGAGTGGAGGATCTTCTGGTGCAAGCAGATCTGGATCAAGCTTTGGATGAGAAGCCTGAGGAAATGACAGATAGACAGTGGGCATCGTTGGAGAAGAAGGCATGCTCGGTGATCAAAGGATGTTTGGCGGATGCGGCGTTGTATTCGGTGCTGGAAGAAAAGACTCTGAAGGGTCTTTGATCGAAGTTGCACACCATATATATGGGGAAGAATATGTGCAACAAGCTAATGCTGAAGAAGAGGTTGTACAATCTTCGGATGCAGGAGGGATCTGTTGGATTGGCTACATTCAGAGGTTCGACCAGTTGTGCACGGAGTTGATGAATATCGGGGTGAAGCTGGATGAGGAGGACAAGTCCCTGTTGCTTTTGTGTTCGCTCCCAGGATCATATGATTCTTTGGTGACTACACTGCTCTACGGTAAGGAGACTCTAGAATATGAGGATATGGTCTCGATGCTGAGGTCTAATGAGCAGAGAGAAAAGTTGACCAGAGATCGGACTCCTCAGGAAGGTTTGGCAGTAGGGGAGAGGACAGGTAGAGGCAGAGGCAGAAGCAAGTCCAGGGGGCGGTCCAAGTCCAGGAAGGGAAAGAAAGAGATGAAATGCTTCAAGTGCAATGAGTTCGGGCACTTCAAGCGAGAATGTCCACTATGGAAGAGCAAGAAGGGAGAAAGAAGTGGCTCAGAATCAGTGAGTGCAGTTGCTGGACAGCAGGTGGAGGATGATCTACTTGTGGTAGCAGATGGTCACAGGCATTACACAGAGGAGTGGACACTAGACTCTGCGTGCTCACATCACTACACACCACACAGGTCTTGGTTTGCGACATACATCAAGACAGATGAGGGATCAGTGACTCTAGGCGATAATCATCCTTGCAAGGTGGCTAGGATAGGGACAATCAGGGTGAGGATGTTTGATGGGATTGTGAGGACATTGACAAATGTAAAGCACATCCCAGAGCTGGAAAAGAATCTGGTGTCACTAGGCTACTTGGAGCGCAGTGGATATAGCTTCAGCAGTAGGGCTAGAAGTGGAGTACTGAACATCTCCAATGGAGCTATGATAGTGATGAGAGGCAGGAGGTTGGACAATAACCTCTATCGCATGGAGGGATCTGTGATGACCGGAGAGTTTGATGCAGCAGCTGCAGCACAGGACCAGCAGGGGGCTTACAGGATGTGGCATTACCGCCTAGGTCACATGGGTGACAAGGGGCTAAGGGAGTTAAGCAGCAGAGGATTCATCTCTGATCTGGAGGATGGTGCTACAGGGAAGATCTGTGAGCCTTGTCAGATGGGAAAGCAGAGGAGAGTTCAGTTCAACATCAGTACAGCCCGCAGTGCAGCCCCTCTGGAGTTTGTACACACGGATGTGTGGGGACCAGCCCCAGTTTTAGCTAGGAATGGGGCCAGATACTTCATGACCCTGATTGATGATTTCTCAAGAAAACTCTGGATTTACTTTATGAGAGAGAAGTCTGAGGTCTTCACCAAGTTCAAGATCTGGAGAGCTGAGGTGGAGAAGGAGCAGGGGAGGAGCGTGAAGTGTCTGAGATCAGATAATGGCGGGGAGTACACCAGCAGAGAGTTCCAGGACTACTGTGAGGAGTGTGGGATCAGGAGATACTTCTCAGTTAAGGAGACTCCACAGCAGAATGGGGTGGCCGAGAGGATGAACAGAACACTTCTGGAAAAGGCATGATGCATGAGGCTGCAAGCAAGGCTCTAAAGGAGTTCTGGGTTGACACAGTAGACGCAGTGGGTTACTTGGTCAATCGGTCACCTCACACCAGGTTGGATGGCAGGCTTCCAGAGGAGGTATGGTCTGGGAGGATAGTTGGGCTGGGCCATCTACGGATATTTGGGTGCACGGCCTATGTGCACATTGGAGCTGGTGAGCGGAGCAAGCTAGACGCCAGATCATGCAAGGCGGTGTTTCTAGGCTATCCGCGAGGAGTCAAGGGATACAGACTGTGGGATTCCTTGGAAAAGAAGGTCATCATTAGTCAGGATGTGACTTTTGATGAGGAGTCAGTCCTACGAAGGCGAGCAGGCATGGAGGAGCAGCAGGAGCAGGAGGTGGTCCAGTAGGGCGCTGCTGGACAGCTAACCTCTTTGATTTTACCTCTTGCAGGTAGTACAGGAAGACATGACATTCAGGTGGAGAACCTACCTAAGGTGTCTCCACAGGTGGAGAGGACTCGGACAGATGATCGAGGCAGAGAGGTCCAATAGGAGCGAGCTGGATCGAGGACTGATATCGGTGTTGCCCTACACAAGCCCAAGAGGACCATCAGGCAACCGAACCGATATGGCTTCGAGGAGATGCTGTCATATGCCCTGGTGACAGTGAATGGAGACCCATATATGTATCAGGAGGCTATTGAGAGCCAGGATAGAGAGCGGTGGATCCAGGCGATGTCCGAGGAGATGCAGTCTCTCCACAAGAACCAGATATGGCGATTGGTGCAGTTGCCACAGGGGAAGAGGCCCATTGGCTGCAAATGGGTCTACAGTCGCAAGGAAGGGCCTTCAGAGCAAGGAGGTATCAGATTCAAGGCAAGGTTAGTGGCCAAGGGATACTCCCAGAAGGAAGGCATCGACTTCAGCAAGGTCTTCTCTCCCATCGTCAGACATACTTCCATCAGAGTGTTGCTGAGCATTGTAGCAGCTCAGGATTTAGAGCTGGAGCAGATGGATGTCAAGACGGCGTTCCTCCATGGACATTTGGAGGAGAGGATTTACATGGAGTAGCCATCCAATTTCAGGGATCTAGGATCAGAGGGAAAGGTTTGTTTGTTGCAGAAGTCACTGTACGGGCTGAAGCAGTCGTCGAGGCAATGGTACAAGTAGTTCGACTCCTATGTGCACAGCATTGGACTTTTTAGGTGCGAGTTTGATCCCTGTGTTTATGTTCAGTCTCTTGAGGATGGTTCTAGGTTGTTCCTACTCTTGTATGTGGATGACATGCTTATAGCATGCAAGAGTAGGAAGGTTGTGCAGGATCTGAAGGCATCCTTATCTTGAGAGTTTGAGATGAAGGATTTGGACCCTGCAAGGAAGATCCTAGGCATGGAGATTTTCAGAGACCGAGCCCAGAGGGTGCTGCATCTATCTCAGGGGGGTTACATACAGAAGGTCTTAGAGAGGTTCGAGATGAAGGGAGCAAAGCCGGTGGAGCTGCCACTTGCCGGTCACTTCAGACTCTCGAAGACCATGGCGCCACAGACTGAGGTGGAGGCTCAGGAGATAGAGAGGGTCCCTTATACTTCAGGAGTTGGGAGCTTGATGTATGTGATGGTCTGTTGTAGGCTAGACATCGCTCATGCAGTGAGTCAGGTTAGCAGGTTCATGGCGCAGCCTGGCAGGGAGCACTGGAGAGCTCTGAAGTAGATATTCAGATACCTGGCGGGTTCAGTTGGAGTTGGCATCTGCTACGGATAGCAAGGAGGTGCAGTGGGATACTCTGACATGTCCAGGGAGGCTCAAGGGCTGATTGGCGGTTATGTAGATGCAGACTTCGATGGAGATGTGGATACCCGGAGGTCTACGATAGGCTTCATTTTTAGCCTGTATGGAGGTCCTATTTCTTGGAGATCGAGTCTGCAGCCTATCACGGCCCTATCCACTACAGAGATGGAGTACAATGGGCTGACAGAAGCAGCTAAGGAGGCACTTTGGCTGAAGGGTTTGTTGACGGAGATGGGCCTTACTTAGGAGGTCATTAGAGTGCACTATGACAGCCAGAGTGCACTTCTATTAGCACAGAACTCAGTCTATCATGCAAGGACAAAGCACATCGACAGGTATCATCGGATCAGAGAGCTTGTGGAGGATGGCGAGGTGAAGCTGGTAAAGGTACACACCAAGGAGAACCCAGCTGATGCACTTATGAAGGTACTTCTACGGGACAGCTTTCAAAGATGTGTTGCTGATTCGGCTGATGGACAGAGTGGAGCTGGTTGAGGCCTTGGGACACCAAGGTGAAGATTGTTGTGATCCAGGTGGTGTGCCCAAGGTCCAGGGGACCAAGGCTAAGGCCAAGGTCCATCATTCATGAGGGCTTCATGGAGGCTCTAGGGCTAGTTGGGCCTTAGGTTGAAAGGCTGTCGGCCTTTCGGGTTCTTGAGGTCTAAGTTATGTGGGCCTCAAGGGACCAACTCTTTATGGGCTAGGTCTGGACCCAGGATAGGTGAGATTAGGTCGAGTCATGGGTGTACATGGGCTTGGGTTAACCTAATCTCCCATAGAGTTGGTCAAGGGAGTTTTGGGTTTGGGTCACTTGACCCTGTGTTTATATATACATGTACTGTGTATAGGTTTGATGATATCAAGAAAATACAGAACTCTTTCTCCCAAATCTCTCTCTCTCCTCTCCCTCTCTCTCCAGCCATTCTCCACGTCCCAGGAGCAAGAAACCCTAGGGTTTCTTGCCGCCAGGTCCATAAAAGGAAAGAAAAGCAAGGAGGCGCTAGCCCCTTCCCCCTTGCAGCCGCCGACTCTCTCTCTCTTCTCCCTCTCTTGCAGCCACCCAAGCATCAGATCTAGGATTTGAAATCTATTGAGAAGAGGTTGATACAAGTCCCTCTTAGATCTGGAGTTGATCTGAGGTCGTTTGAGATGCGGGTGAGATCTCCATCAACAGATCTACAAGAAAGGCTGCAGCAGGATAGATCTGCAAGGTCTGTCTCCATTTACCTTCTTCCCTATCTAGAACACCCCGATTCAAGATCTACGAATTGAAAGACCTCAGTCCAGGTCTGATCTGGTTGGGTACCAGATCTTGAATTTTTTAGAGGTATTTGTTGAGGCGTTCTTCATCTGGAACGAAAGACTGATGAAGAAGACAGCAACCAGGCTGATTTCGTCAAGGGCTTTAGATCGAGTCCAGAAGTCTCCAGATTTATTCGTTGCTGGTTCTGCTGCACCCAAGATCCGTGGGAGGAGCCAGGATCGTACTCTAACAGAGCAGGATATATGTAAAGAGTGATTTAAGCAAGGTGTAAAAATTAGATGCAAGAATGCAAGTAGATAAGAAAATTTAGAAAGAGTGCAAGTAAGCACAACACAAACAAATAAGATTTATAGTGGTTCAGTACTAACCTTGCACCTACATCCACTCCCCAAGCTCTTACTTGGAAATTCAAATCCACTAAACCGTATTCAACAAGAATACAACGTCGGTACCTCCAACTCTAGCTATCTCAAGTTAGAACACTTATTTTTTGGATACAAGCCAATCCAATACAATCCGATTCAAGGTTCGGACCAATCTTTCTAAGTTTTGTAATCCTTCCAAAACTAATGATCAAGACAAAATAGAGTATATGAGTTAATCACACAAAAATATAAATTTAGCTCATTTAATGAGCAAATAAAACTTTAAATGCACTTTACACAATAAGAAGAAAGCTTTTCTGATTTTTCTCAAGGTAGTTGAAGACTTGAATGAGCTCTTGAGGGATTGGTGAACTTGAAATGAAAGCTTCTTTTACTTCAAGAGGGCTCTTTGCTTAGGGCTGAAATGAATGCTTGAAAAATCTTATTTATTCCCTCCTTTAAGTGCCTTTTATAACTTCAAAATGATGGTGGAGAGAGATCTGGGTAGATTTAGAGCCGTTGGAGATCATTAATTGAGCATTAAATGCAGCCAAAACGAGCTGAAAACTAGCCGTTGCGGAGTTTTTTCATCATAGGGGTCGACTCATAGGATCGACTCATGCACATGAGTCGACTCATGGGGTTGACTTCTGTGGCACATAACAGAAAATGACTGTTCTGTAATTTTGACGTACACAGCAATAGAGGTCGACTCATAGGGTCGACTCATGCACAGGGGTCGACTTATGGGGTCGACTCAATTTGGTGTGTCAGTCAAAAAATCAGCGTGCCGTTTAGCCCCTTTTGACATGAGTTGACTCATGGGGTCGACTCAATTTTATAAATATGATTTTCTTTCAAAATATACATCCAAAAATATTGAAATTGCCTTCAATAGATCACAAATCTTCTATTCTCGCTCTTGAGGCTTTCGAGTTAGGACTTGGTGAAATTATGATTTTGCTTCTGAAAAATAATAAATCTTTTTCCAAATCAAAATCATTAGTAACCCCCTCAAATACTTTGTAATTATCAAAATCAATTCAAGGAGCAACATATACATCTCTCTTAACTAGAAGCTATCCTCACAAAAGCTCTCTCAAAATTTTTCAAGGAGACCATCTCACAGGTCTGCCAAAATCAGGATTCTTGACGCCCCTGAATACTTCCTTTGGAGCAAACTGCTACATCATGCCTCTCCGCAGCACTCTGTCTGACACTCTGCTCTACCCCCGATCTCCTATCGGTGCTCTGCCTGCATCTGCTCTACCTGCTACACACCCACGGTGCTTTGCCAGACTCTCTTTTAGCGGCTGCCCAAGGTCCCTTCTCTGCTTCCTCGGTTCTATTGCCATAGGACCTCTTAAAGCCCTAAAACCCAAACCTAATCGAAGAAAAGACTCCTGATTAGAGTCTAACTAGTCTCTGGCCCATCCGATCACTCTCGCATTCATTGCCAGCCGCTTGATCACACACCAATCCACTCACATCACACTTGCAAGCCATCTGAAATGTCAGATCAATCCTGCAATGCTCAGCAAGCTGTCAGATCGTGCAACAGACCACCCGATCTACAAAATTTATTGTGAGCCATGAGAAACCAACCTGAAATACCTGTCGGTCCACCATACACTGCATGAAATGCGGTGTGAAATGCCGTCGGTCCACGCACGGCATGAAAAGGTCATGCGGGCCCGCCTGGGCTTGGGCCATGCCTGTGGCCGGCCTGCACACGCCCATGCATGTCCGCACACTGCGGGCTTTGCCTGTGCTTGTCTGGCCCATGTTAGCTGCTGGGCTGCCCCCTGTGGCCCCCTGGCCACCTTCTGGTTTGCGTGCTAAGGGCCCTGCTGCTTCACGCACTGTAGGTCCTACTTTTCTACATCTTCGGGCTCGTTGCGATGTGCTCTTCAATCTGAGCTTCTCTGCATCTAGATTTTCACTCCTGTGGGACGAATTCGAGATATTTTTTTCAACAATCTCCACCTCGACTTGAAATTCGGCCACCACTTGACTTTGAGAAATTCTATATCTTCTTGCCCCCATGCCCTAGGGCAATTACCTATTACTTATGGATGGACAAATATGAGAGTCGAGCCAGGCTACTCGATCCTATCTCCATCACGTGCTGCACACCTCCTAACCTGAGACCTACTCGGGATAGCCTTCTGGCGATGTCGCTCATCATCCTCCTAAGTCTTCCATCTCATACTCGATCCATCTCCATCTGGAGCTCCATCTCGCATTGGGCTCTTGCTAGCATCCTCCATGTAGATGGCTTCTTCTTGCATAAGAGAGCTTCGATCAACCCTTCGTGGTTGATCTCCATCTTGATTGCACCTGTCTTTTCTATTTTCAATCTTGATCACCACTGCCGCAACCTGCACCTGGTACCAACTCGGCTCTGATACAAATTGTTGTGATATCACTTACTCTGATACCACTTGTTGCGGTCCAGTACCATCCGTTGCGGTAGGAAGAAAGAAGAAATAAGATAGAATACATAATCAAGTATATGGAATAGCCCAAGTGCTACTTCCAAAGGGCATGCAAGTTTCACTATGAAAAAAAATAATACAAGAGGAGAATACCCACTCTCAACTCTCATATACATGCCTCTATCAACTAGAAGTTATCTTCACAAAAGCTCTCTTAAAATTCTCTAAGAAAATCCTCTCACAGGCCTGCCAGTACCAGGATCCTCGATGCCCCTAGATGCTTCTTGTGGAGCGAACTGCTACATCATACCTCTCCACAGCTACTCTATCTTACACTCTGCTCTACCCCCGATGTCCTGTTGGTGCTCTGCCTGCATCTACTCTGCCTGCTATGCACCCTCGATGCTCTGCCAGACTCTCTCCCAGCGACTGCTCGAGGTCCCTTCTCTGCTTCCTTGGTTTTGTTGCCATAGGATCTCTTAAAGCCCTAAAACCCAAATCTGATCGAAGAAAATACTCCTGATCGAAGTCTAACTGATCTCTGGCCTATCTGATCGCTCCCGCATGCATTAAAAGCCACTTAATCACACACCAGTCCACTCAGATCACATCTGCAAGCCATCTGAGCCATCATATCAATCCTGCAACACTCACTGAGCCGTTGGATCGCGCACCAGGCCACCCGATCCACGAGATTTGCTATGAGCCATGAGAAACCAACTCGAAATGCCATCGGTCCACCATACACTATGTGAAACATGGTGTGAAACACTGCTAATCCATGCATCACGTGTGGACCACGTGAAGAGGTCGCATGGGCCGCACCTGTGCGCATGCCCACTTGAGCCTGGGCCGCGCTTGTGCACACGTCCGCTTGGGCCTGGGCTGCGCCTGCAGCCGGCCTACATGCGCCCGCATGTGTCCACATGCTGCTGGCCACTCCTGCACGAGGCTAGCCCATGCTGGCTACTGGGCTGCCCCCGTGGCCCCCTAGCTGCCTTCTGGCTTGCATGCTGTGGACCCCATTGCTCCGAGCGATGTAGGTCTCACTATTCGGACTTCTCATAATGTGCTATTCAATCTGAACTTCTCCGCATCTGGGTTTCTACTTTTGTAGATCAAATTCAAGGTATTTTTCCCAACAGTATCACAATAGGACATCCAAGGAAGAGGGGATGACATAGCATTGCACCATGCTAACTTGAGAACAAAGAATAGAAAAAAGTAGACATTTTTGAGCATCCAATGGGCATCTAAGGTCTCGGCACTCCATTGTCCTTCTCCAGAGCCAGCAGAATATGAGCAAAACAATCAGCTTCATCGTCCGAGATCTTCACTCCACACTTCTTGCTCTAATCGACCGAAGTTCCAAGGGCGAAAGAGTGCAACACTAGATTTTGACATTCTTGCAACTCCCCATCCCCGGCATTAATTTGTAGATGATGCCTCAATAGAAGATACATGGCTCGGCTCTTCAAGAATAATGGTAACTACTTAGTTGAGTTTCCATTGCCTCTGTCCTTGCGGATCGAGAGGAGCTTGGATGTAGCAAGTATTACAAATTGAAGGGCTTTCTAGCTTTGAAGTCTCTTGATCCTACAGGCTGGAGGGGTAACATGATTTGCCAGTTACCAAAGTAGAGGCCGATTGAACAGCTAAAGGGGTGGTTGGAAAGAGATCAAGTTTGACTACACCAGCAGAGACATCCGAAGAGGTTAAGGAGATTGGCGAGCAGGTTGGTTCCAATGGTTGTGGAGAGATGTCGGAAGTGGGGGCAGCCTTAGGAAATGAACCTAGGCTCGAAGTGGTGGAGTCGATAACGTCGGGTTGAGAAAAAATGGTGATGTCTCTAAGCACGGATGATCCCACGAGAGGCCTGCAGGCCAACTCCACATAAGGGCTGAAGGATTTTAGTTTAAAGATGGGCCCACTTAGAGGAGATGGTGGGCCAGGCTAAAAATCAGGTGGTTCCGAGGAGAACTGACAAGGATGAAGAGAAGGGGATGAAGAGAAGCTGGGGGGGTGGGTAAGAAACCAAAGATGCTAGACTTTGAATTTAAAGGAGGCAAAGCCAGTTCTCCATCAAAAATGAGATCAACTAAGGATGGAGATGAGGGAGGGGTTGCATATGGAGGTGGGGATTTACTACTTTTTCCTTCCCGAGTCTAGTCTCATCGTAGGTAGAAGTTAATGCATTCGTACCACCTGGTTCATCGAGATGGTTGTAAGGCAAAAAATTTTGAATGCTGATATTATAATAAGAATAATTCTTTGTGCATCGTATGCAACGTAGTAAAATTAATGTGGAGCATACTGTCTAATTATATTAAATCACGTAGTATAATTAATAATAAGACAGATATTTAATGCCACTTAATTTTTTTTTCATCAAATTTTTTTCGATATAAATATCCTTTCCCTACGTAGAATAAACAAAAAACAGTATTATTACTTTCTGATGCCTTGTATAATTGTTTGTGAGTATATATATGACTTTTTATATCTTTATATAATACTCTAAATAATATATATAACTTTTTGATACCATATATAACTTTCTATGAATATACATAATATCTTCAATAATATATATGACTTTCGGTGAATATATATAATATTTTGAATAATATATATGGCTTATTGATATCTCATATGACTTTCTATAAATATATATGATATTTTAAACAATATATAGGATTTTTTGTAAATATATATGACATTCTGAACAATATATGATCTTTTGTATCTTTATATGACGTCCTGAATAATATGTATAAATTTATGATGTCTTATATGATTTTTTGTAAATATATATGATATCTTGAATAATATATATAATTTTTTATGAATATATATATATATATATTCTAAACAAATATACATAGCTTCATGATACCTTATATGATTTTCTGTCAATATATATGATATCATGAATAATATATATAACTTTCTGTAAATATATATAGCATTCTGAATAATATATATGACTTTCTGTAACTTTATATGATACTTTATTTGTTATTATGATTTTCTAATACCTCATATGACTTCCTGTTGGTTATAATAACTAACAAGATATCATATAAGAATAAAAAAAATCAAATATATTATTCAAGATATCATATATATTCATAAAAAATTATATGTATTATTCAAGATGTTAAATATATCGATAGAAAGTCATATAAGACATTAAAAAGTCATATATATTATTTAAAATATCATATATATTCATAAAAAATTATATATATTATTCAAGATGACATAAATGTTAGAAAATATATCATAAAGCCAATCGTTTAAGTTGTAGATGATTGTGCTTCTCATAATTGTATATCAATTATTAATTAATAAAAATTATTTAATATTTTCATCATAAATCATGCATCTTCTTAATTGAACTTCGGTGTTATAATAAAATCCTTAGAACTACTTATAATTAATAAAGAAAGATTTATCGTGTAGTTCTTAAACTTGTTCGCAACCAAATGATATATTATTATTAGGATGATAACATTTATCAAGTATAGGTCGTTATGTGTCATATGAGTCGGTTGTCCTCATAACCAAAGAGTATGGAGATATTAGCATGGCATATGGGTGAGATGTAAGAGTACATCATTATTGAATAATGATCAAACTATGAAGCATTCTACTGTCAAGAGTAGCTCGTGAAAGATATGGGTATAAATGTCCCTCAGATCTGAGATCACAATGGTAACTTATAAATAACTCACTGTACTTTAGTACTGAATTATCTATATTTCTAATACAGTGATGGAAGACTACAAGGTACAGTCAAGTACCTGCAAAGTCGGTGTGTAAGTTAAGATGAGATTGACCCCCTCTGGAGTATAAGAGTTAATGCATCACTATGTTTCAATTGAACAAAATCTTGACCAGGATAATCCTTGTGAAGAGTCATAGGATAACGAGGTTGAAATATAATATGGATGAACCAATTCAGGGTTGATAGTTTAATTCTAAGTCATCTTGAGCATTGAAGGTCAAAGGAATGAATTATATGGTAACCATATCTCAGATTCTTGAATATTGCTTTGCAACCATTCGACACTATCCGGATGTCAGGTATCATTGCTAAATGATCACTTCGATTAGGATAGAAATTTATTTTTATGCTACCGACATAGTGTTCGAACCTATGGAGTTACATATAATAGAAGTTTTGATCTGATTTGATGGCTAATCGATGATTATGAGTTGTTGAAGGGTATAATCATCAATATGATTGATGATTAACCTTGTGCAAAGATTGTAATAAATAATTTATGAATGGTTAGTGAATTATAGGAAGATTGATTAATAATTAGATTATTAATTAGCTCAATTTGATTGAGTAATGAGATATGGATCAAGTCTAATTGAATTGGATTTAATTAAATTTGACTCGATTAGATTATTAGATAACCTAATTGCTAAGGTAGATTAGTTCCTGATTGGATCATAACTTGAGTTCAATTATTTTTTAATTAGATTAAGATCTAATTAGATTTCTAATTGGATTAGAAATTTCTTTATCCTTGGGTGTATCCAATTTCTAAATTGGTTAGGAATCAATTAAGCACCAGAAGGAGTCTTAGTTTATTGGGACTCTCTTTCTCCCTTAATCGCCCACAATACCATGCCACCCCACTAAGAAATCACACCATTCATTCTTTTACATGAAGAATTTGTGTGACAAATTCAGATCCATGCCTTCCTTCTTATCAACACCCATTACGGATAATGGTTAGGTGGTTTCCATTTAAATTTGAATCCCTATTTGATAAGGATTAGTTCTTATCTTTTTAGGATGCCAAACTAAAGAAGACCTTCTCCTTTTTGTGTGACAAAAGGAGAGTTTTTCATCATGAAAAATGTAAGGGGCATAAGGCTATGGCGTGAGGATTGGTTGGGATGAGTTTGAATTCAAATTGGGTTTGAATTTGAACTCAAACTCGACCCTAAACTAACTCCTAATGCCATCTATAAAAAGGGTTGTTTTGTGTGACAGAAACCCTGAAGAAAAGATGTGAGATATCAGATATTGGTGCATGAAAACTAGATAGGAGTGTCCCTTCTTGAGAGTTTTTTTTTGGGTGTTGGAATTGGGGTGTGGGATTAGACCTTGGCGCTAGGGTTTTTGGGAGAGAGGAAAAGCAAAGAGAGAGGAGTTTCTCCCCTCATCTTCCACTATCTATTCTTCTTCCTCTCAGATCAGCCATCAAGGGTCTCTGCAAGGAGTTAGCACTCCAGAGAGGATAATCCAATTGGGCTTCATATGGATACTCGTAGAGGCCGTACGTGTGTACGGTTAGAGGAACCTGAAGACCTCGATATTCAGTAGCAGCAATCTTCGACCCATGCTCAAGTATAGAGATCTGATCTCTATCATCTAGTAGATTAGATTTAATATTTCAGATGTTATTTTCAAATTATACATGCATGTTTATCTCATAAGATCTTGGCTTAGGTAATTTTAGATTAGATCTAGTATGTGGTAGATTAAATAGTTTAATCTAGCTTCTACTGTGAGAAAAATTTTTAAACACTATGCATGAACTATCCTACCTTTCCTTTAAATGGTATCAGAGTTAGATTCTTTTTGACATGATCATGTATGCATAGAGATTTGAAAATAATTTATTTTAGATCGCACGTACTGATTATCAGGTTGTCCTGCTGTAATGGGTTATAGTGAAAAAGTTATCCTAGTACATGCTGATCTAGATACTTAAATTATAAATATGTTTAGAAGAAATCTAAAGAGATTTATGATTTATTATCTGATTTTTGATTTGAAATTAATTGATTGATGATCTAAAAACTTAAATCCTGAATATGTTTAGATAAGATCTAAAGTGATTTATGATTTCTGATCTGATTTTCTGATAGTTTAGATTAGATCTAAATGAATTCTATGATTATATCAATTATTTTCTTAGTAGCCTAGTTCTTGGATTGGATTGTGAAGAAAAAATTATCCGATTCAATCGGATGGCCAGAGTGCATTTGAAAAATTTTCTATTTCAATGATAATATAATATTTATATTTACCTTGGTTGCAGCAGAATAGAGATCAAATATTGAGGGTTTCTTGCTTGAATCCAAAACCTTGTGAGGTCTGAAAGTACAGGCCCTCTACTTCGTGCGCACGTTAGGCTCCATAGGGAAGAGGGATGATCAATCAACAGGAGAGAAGAAAGGGGTAGCTATTGAAATCAAATTTCAAACAATTGGAAGAGGCTTGGAGGAGAAGGAGAATGCCTAAAGTGGTGCTCCATGCTTGGAAGAGAACCCCACATGCCAAGTGTCACACACCAAGGGAGGGGGATGCTGAGCCTCTCTCTCTTCCATTTTCCATGCTTGCTGCCTTGGGACACGCATCTTGAGGTGGGATACATGACCCAGGCCAGAACTCGCAACCCAATTCTCCTACTATCTTGGGATGCGCATCCCAAGGTGGGATGCACGACCCAGGCTCCTGTAAGATCTTGTAGGGGTTTTTTGCATGCATTTCAAAATTTTTAATAGAAGAATATTAGATTAAACTATTTAATCTACAAGTATATGCATAAGATCTGATCTTAAAACTCTTATAAAAAAATTTATAACATGAATTTATATGCATAAAAATTTGAATATAATATTACAAGCGTTTGAACAAGAACAGCAATTAGTGATAGATCTAATCTACCACTTCTAGGGTTTCAAATCCAATATCTGAGCATGGATAGTCGATCTCCATAATTGAGAATGTAGATTTGAAAGTTCTCTCTAGTTTCTCATAGCCACACAAGCGTTCGGCCTTTACAGATGGTCCACACAAAATTCTTGGACTGATCAGCCCTTCATGGGAGTGCTAGCTTGCGTAGTTGGCTTCTGATGGTAGATTTGATTTGATCTCTTCCTTTGATCACCTTGGACCTTTCCAATATCGAAGATGGATCAAAGAGAATGCTGGATAGTGAAGAAAAATATGATGAAGACTCTTTTCTCTTTGGTTTTTCTCTCACCCAAAATCGTAGAACAGTTGTAGGTCGCTCACCTAAGAGGAGATCGATCTCCTCTTTTGTTCATGCCAAAGAAGAAAGAAACCCACCCAAACCTCATCCCCCAAAGAAGGATTTTCAATCCTCTTTTTCTCTGGTATCTCATGGTGAAAAACTCTCTTAATTTTACATACAAAATTATGGCCTTTTTATGGTTGTTGCACAAATCAGATAAGATAGGATAAGGGCTGGAGTTTGTTGCAATTCAAACTATTTTGAATTTTAATTTGACTTTAATTTTTTTTCACCCTTATCTAACTTAAATAGGGATTTATCAGAGAAAATTGAATATAAAAAACCATCAGAAAGACTTCTTTGTCTTGCACACAATGAGCTTCTTCAAAAATAGCCAACGTGTGGAAGGATATGGATAAGGTTTTAAGTTGAAATTCAAATCATTTTGAATTTAAATCAAAATCAATCAATTTCTATCCTTAATAGGTGACAAAAGAAGGATAATTTTATGATTTTCTCATGTATAAACTAATTTTGTATGGTAAGAAAAGGTGTGAGACCATTTTGGTGGTGCAAGGGAGAGAGTACCACTCATTTGGGACTCTAGGGTTTAAGCAATTTAATTTTTTTTAAATCCAATCTAATTAGATCTAAATAAAATATGATGAATCTAATCTAATTAAGCTTCTATAATCTCAATTAAATTTGATCAAATCAGTAAATTAATTGAGCTATAGATCCGATCAAATCAGTATCATTTCTCCCTTACCGATTAGGTTATCTCATAACCTAATCAGACTTGACCTGATTGAATCTAATTCAATCAAACTTGATCCAGACTTTAATGCTCAATTAAATTGATCTAATTAGTAATCTAATCACTAATTAATTCTTTATTAATGATAGAGTCTAAGTCTAGTAGGATTTTTCTCTAGAGTCTCCATCCACTAGGACTCTTCAGATTAGCCACGTGATCAGAGAAAAACTTCTAATGTGTGTGACCCCATAGGTTCAAACCTAAGTCAGTAGCACAGGAACTGATTCCTGTACCAATCAAAGTAACTATCTAGTAATAGTATTTGATATTCGAATAGACTGAATGTATGCAAAGCAACACTCAAGAATCTATTTGGATATAGTTACTATATAATCATCTTTTTGACCCTTGATGCTAGGATGACTTAGAGTTTAGACTGTCAACTCTTAATAGTACATCCATTATATGTCTCAACCTAATAAATTCTGTGACTCCTCACAAGGATTGCCCTGATCAAGATCTTACTAAATTGAAATACAAACCATTCTCTTCAATCTCTTGGAGTGGTCAATTCTATCTTGACTCACACACTGACTTCACAAATACTTGACTATGCTCAAAAACCTTCCGATCCTGAATTAAAAATTCAGATAGTCTAACATTAAAACACAGTGAGTTGCTTGTAAGTCACCGTGGTGATATCAGGTTGGAGGGACACTTATACCCATATTTCTTTAGAGTGACTCTTGACAGTAGAGTGCTCCAGAGTTGGTCACATTCAGTAAAATTTACTCCTACATTTTACCTGTATGCCATACCAGTGTCTTCACACTCCTTAGTTAAGAGGATGACCAACGATATATGGTACATAACGACCTATACTTGATATGTCTATCATCCTAGTAATAGCATATCATTTGATCGCGAACTCATTTAAGAACTAAACGATAAATCTTCCTTTATCGATTTAAAATAGTCCTAAGGACTTTCAACATAACATAAACATTCGATATAGAAGATATACAAGCTTATGATAAAAATTATTAAATAAATATTTTATTAATTAATTCATATATAATTACATCAAATTGCACAACTGTCAATAGACTGACGATTGACTTTGGAACACATTTTCCAATAGCTCCTCCTGTCTCACACCCTATGCAGCCTTCTTCTTTTCTCTCACCGCCTCATGTCCATAGCACTCCTTATATAGGCATTTGAAACCCTTAGTCCTAATCTAATTAGGAATCTCAAATTTTAAGTCTCGCTTAGAGATCAGGTTTAATTAATTTGAATCAAATTCAAACTCCTTATGCCATATGAAAAATCCAAACCATATAGGAATGGCACCAATATTTAGCTCCACCTAATAGCTCACGTCCAAGGGGATTGGGCATCCCACATTAGGCACCAAATCAATCCATTTGTCTACCCATAATGAGAGATAAAATCAGATAATTAAGGCCTCGTAAAATGCAAATCAAATTGGGCACATATTTGGGTCAATACAATTTCAATTCGAATCCAATTCGAAAAAGTTGCTATTTCTAATCCAATTAGGATTCACTTCTAAGTCCAACTTAGATATTAAATCTAATTAAGTCTTAATTAAATCAGATCTAATCTAAAATTAATTAGAACATAAAATCAATCTCTTATAAATCTCTTGGATCATTGATCAGATCATTATCATCCTTGAAATTAAACCTGAACCTTAGGTCTAGTACTAGCTAGACATAGTCAACTCTTTAATTCTGCATGATCTCTAACTTAATTCTTAATTAAGCTAATCTATTTATTTAATCAGTCACATTCTTCCAATTGAGCTCATAGATTTAAATCAATTCTTTCCTACTTTGTCTGACTTTTGTGCGTGACTCTATAGGTTTGAACACTAAGCTGGTAGTACAGAAAATTATTTTCTGTACTAATCAAAGTTACCATCTAGCAATAGATCTCGACATCCAAATAGATCGAATGTTTGCAAAGCAACACTCAAGAACCATGGAATATAGTTATCGCATAATTCATCCCTTTGATCCTGAATGCTGAGGATGACCTAGGATTTAACTGTCAATCTTGGATTAGTCATCCATATTATATTTTAATCTTTTTTAAATTTTATGATCCATCACACAGATTGCTCCGATCGAGATCTTATTCAATTAAAATACAGTGATGCATCAACTTCTAAAATATGGAGGGGTCCATCCCATCTTGATCCACACACTGACTATCATAAATACTTGACTGTGCCCAGAAATCTTCCGTCACTGAATTAAAAATTCAGATAGTCTGACACTAAAGCACCGTGGTTGCTTATAAGTCACCATGGTGATCTCAGATCGTAGGGATACTTATGCCCATATTCTTTGCGAGCAGCTCTTGACAGCAGAGCGCTCCGCAGGTGAGTCACTTGTTCAGTGATGATGTACTCCTATATCTCACTTTTATACCATATCAGTATCTCTATACTCTTTGATTAAGAGGATAACCAATCTATATGGTACACAATAACCTACACTTAATAAATATCATGTGTTGAAAATTGTATTCTAAGGCCAATTATTGGATGATTGTATTGATTATAAATATATATGAATTGATCAGTAATAAAAGTTATTTGATATTTTTCATCACAAGGTTACATCTTCTAACGAACTCTTATATTGTGATGAAGTCCTTAGGACTACTTCGATTGATAAAAGAAAATTTTTTATGTAGTCCTTAAACTGGTTCGTGACCAAATGATATGCTATTACTAGGACGATAGCGATATCAAGTGTAGGTCATTGTGTGCCATATGCATTGGTTGTCCTTGTAGGCAAATGATATGAAGATACTGATATGGCATACAAGTGAGATGTAGAGATACATCGTCATGGAACGTGACCAACTGCAGAGCACTCTGCTGTCAAGGATAGCTCGCGAAGGGTATGGATATAAGTATCCCGCCAACCTGAGATCGTCATGGTGACTTACAAGCAACTCACTGTATTTTGGTATCAGATTAATTGAGTTTTTAATTTAGTGATGGAAGATTTTTGGGTACAATCAAGTACTTGTCAAGTCGATGCGTAAGTCAAGATGGGATTGACCCCTCCGAATTAGTAGGAGATATGCATCAGTGTATTTCAATTTAGCAAAATCTGGGTCCGGATAATCCATGTGATAGATTTGAAAAAGATTAAAATATAATATGGATGACTTATCTAGGATTGACAATTAAATCCTAGGTCATCCTCGAGCATTAGGATCAAAGGGATGAATTATACGGTAACCATACGCCAATAGATTCTTGAATGTTGCTTCGCCTTCATTCGATCTATCCGGATGTCGGGTCACCATTGCTAGATGGTTACATTGCTTAGTTCAGGAAGGTGTTCTTATGCTACCGACTTAGGTTCGAACCAATGGTGTCATACTTAAAAAAAATTTCTGACTGATTATGTGGCTGATCAACGATTTAGAATCATTCGAGAGCTTAATCATTAATTCGATTGATGATAAATCTTATGCAAAAATTATAATAAATTAATTCACCAAATATTAGTGAATTAATAGAGGATTAATTTATAATTAGATTATTGATTAGCTTAATTTGATTGAGCAAAGAGGATTAAATAAAATCTAATTAAATTAGATTCAATTATGTTTGATCCGATTAGGTTATGAGATGACCTAATCGTTAAAAAAAAATTATCTTTGATTTGATCAGAACTTTGATTCAATCAATTTCTAATTTGATTAAAATTTGATTAAAAATTTATGAACATAATTAGATTAGATTTCATATATTTTATTTGGGCTAAACCAGATGTGATTTGGTTTGGATTCAAATAAGAAAATTAAAAGTCCTTATTGGAATAAGACTCTTCTCTCTGTACCAATCTAGTTTGCATGCCATATATCTCTATGTATAAAATTATTTTATGTGAGATTTTTTTACACCAAAAAGTCCTTTTCCTTCTCCATCTGACATCCAAATCTAATTTAGTTTTGATAAAAGAAAGGTTCTAAAATTAAATTTTAAAATATTCTTTATTAGGAGAATTTATTCTCATCCAGATCAACTTCTCCATGCCAATAAATTTTTTTCTCCTTATATGTCTCTCATATTTTTTTGGCATGTTTTGGGATGTGGAGTCGTGAAGGGAGGCAGAATCCAGTAAGAGTCCAGGATCACTAGGACTCTTCATTCCACCTCCTTACACACCTATAAAAGGGACTTTTGTGGTTTCTTTTATGTATGTAAGATACCAGAAGAGAGGTCCTTATGTGAAAAAAGTTTGGGCATGGTTCATGGTGTGAAAAATAGAGAGGAAGGTCCTCTTTCTTGGGGTGTGCATAAAAACCTGAATTTCAGATTTTTGATTCTAAGGGTTTGGGAAGAGAGAATAAATTAGAGAAAAATTATTTTCTTCTCCATCTTTCTTTCACCTCTTTATCTCCTCCAGAAGTTTATCTTCAATCTCTGAAAAGGTTTCAGAGATTTAAAAAAAAAATCCAGATCGGCCAAGATGAAAGTCTTCGTGCAAGCTAGCACTCCCAAGAAGATCGATCAGATCAGGACTTCAAGTAAATTTTTCATAGAAGTCAGATGGTGTGCGACTGTGAGCAACCGTAAGGACCTTCTCTACCATGTCTCCCAACAGCGGTGATCATTGACCTGTACTCAGGTATCTAGTTCTAAACTCAGATTAGAAGTAGATGTGATCTACTACTCACATGCATGCATACTGATTTTATCTTCAGATTATTTCAGATTTTATATGCAACATAACATGTCATAGATCCTAGAGTAAGTTGATTTGATGATTAGATCATATACATGTTAGATTAATTTGATTAATATAATTATCTTTCACTGTAATTTTTTCAAAAAATTTTCAAAATACATGCATGAAATCACCTACGCATCTCAACTGTGGTATCAGAGCTAGGTTCATTATGACATGATTTATGTGCATATTAAATCTAAATTTTAATTTTATTTAAATCTGATATGTGATATTTTAGATCTAAATTTAATTAATGATTGATCACACAAACTGACATAAGGTTGTCCTGCAATAGGATTTATCCCTTACAGTGAAAAGGTTGTCTTAGTTTGTGCTAATCGTTGATAAAATTTGATTTTATATTATGTATGTGATGTTTATGATTTAATTTAGATGTGATCTAAGATTATAATCAGATCTAATATAATTTAGATTAGATCTAAATTTAAGTATATATGATATCTGATTAGATTAGATGATTTGATTAGCAAGTACTTGGATTGGGTTGATCACCCGGCTGTCTGGTCATAGAAGCAGAAAGGATTTAAAAGTTCTCTCTTCTCATTCGATGGGATGCTCTTATGGTATGTAGGGGTGCCATGTGATTAGATCCCATGAAAAAGAATGCAAAAAGAAGAACTTACTTTTCTATAAAATCTTAGATCTTGAAATTCTAGGTTTGTTGTATGTGATACAAAGTTGTATGAAATGTAAGACATCTAATTTATGTGATTAAAATTATTTTAATCATAAAAAAATAAAATTTTGAATCATAAAAAATTTTAGATATGATCTAAAAGTGTTATGATTGATTTTATTTTAGTGTTATGCAAGAATTTTCAGATCTAAAATTTTTTGAATCATGCTCATATAATTACTGAGCTGACCTAGTTTTGAACTGAGTTGACTCAGTCTCCTTATGTAGCTGGCTCAATATTTATTGAGTCGATCCAATTTCAGAATAAAAAATTTTTATATAAAATTTATTATAAATTATTTATAAAATAAAAGGTTGAAATTGTTTCAAACGATAATCTAAATCCATGTTAATACTGAACTTAATTGAGAATTCAGTGTAGAACTGATTAGACCTAGAATTGTGAATTAAAGATCTAATATCATTTGCGTAAAATATGGGGGCATGGCTTAGCTCAAATCAGATCCTCTTAATTGGGTTAGAACTAAGGTTAGAATCAAAGAGTTAATGGACTAACTAGAAAAATTGATTAAATCTAACTAAATATTGAATTAGATTAAATCAAAATTTTTCTAAAACTAATACAATAGTTATAGATGGTCAAGTCCATATCTTTGATTAGACCAAATAGACATTGATTATGGCTCAGTGGTTGAACCCAAATCATTAGGTTGGTCAAATCAAAATTAATTAATCAATTAGTGTCTAAGGTAAGTTTGGCATTTTGACTGGTGGTTTTTAATTAGGAGCAGCTTATCTGGCCATTTCGATGATGTCTAAGGCAAGCTTAGTAGACCCTTCCATCGATCTCACTTACCTGACCAATTTGATGAATTATATCTTGATTAGATCACTAAGTAATTCAAGTTAATCCATACTATTAAGATTGATCAGTGTGACTGATCTAGGTGCCATTTCAACTAGTATGATCCTGATCCAATTCAATGACTTAGTGAAGTCAGTGGGAGGATTGTGGTTTACTGATTGATCTCTTCTCATCTCTTCTTTAAATTGATTATTAAATTTTTTAAATTATTAGATCCATAAAATGAGCTAGTTATGGGGATAACTAGATCATAGCCTCCCATTAAGGTGAATGATAATGGAAATATTATTTTTGATTGACATTGCAAGCGCCATCCGTCTGGTGTTCTCTCTGAATGATGGAATTATCATTCATCATATGATGACTCTATTGTACTATCTGATGATGGTTGGATTGATCGAGCCATCCTCGAGCTTGATCATTCATTAGTTAGAAATACTGAGTAGGTTTATGTTAATAGTTTGACCTAACTAAAACTTTCAGTAGAGGTCCATCACCTACTAAAATGAAATCTGGAGCAAAATTAATTACTAAAAATTATTTGAAGAAATAATTGATTGAAAACCTATCCATAGATGCATATGGGTTGATCAAGCCATCCTCGGACTTATATGCAGTCTGTGTGGATTCTAGTACCCACTAAGAAATTAAGGTAATTCTTCGAATTAGAGGTAGAGGCTACCAATTCATATAAAATAGTGAGAGAACCTTTAGACTAAAGTTTAAGTCTTTAGACTTAATTAATTTATAAACATAAAGGTCTTATATTTTTCTTTCAGTTATAGCTAGATGTACGTTGCTCTATTCACTATTTGACAGTGACTGATTTATAAGACCCAACTTCAAAAATTGATATCGAAAGTTGTGAATAGTTCTGGAGCACAAATGGATCCTACATATGATTATGAATCCAGCACCTGAAGTTTTCATATCCAACACATGTAATACGATCAAAGACACTTATCAGAAGTGGCCATATTATTAAATCACTATGTGGTATTTTTGAGAGCAGCAAAGAACATAATTTAGTTAAAAATTCGATGATGCTCAGTGGGAGAAAATTCTTCAAATATTGAAGGAGTTCTTTTGCACCTCTGAAGATGTATCTTCAGTGTGACAATAATTTTTTGAGAAAAAAAAAAGGTGCAAAGAGTTATACTTGGGCTAATAAGTCTGAACTGATAAAAGAGTCTAAGATTAACCTAGTCTAGCAGAGTCCCTTGATCCGATCAAGTAAAGAAAGAGAAATCAGCAAAAGATTACTAGATAAGGTACTTATATAATAACACCTTGTGATTTCTCTATCTGTGATACTACTACCTAGATATTGGATATCGAAAGTCTATGCAAACTATTGCAATGACTTCAGATTAGTAGAAGGTTTGAAAATAGCAAGAAGTTCCTGAACATTGAAGTTGGAAGTTATGTTCCAATCCTGATTTTAAGAATCGTCGAGCCTATTTTTGATTCTAATATTATCATTTTAGTGATTGTCACTACTGTCTAATAATTTTGTGATATCATTATGAATGATGTCAAAATCATATGGACAACAAAGAAATGATATTTATGAATAGTCATAGTCTGTTAGTGTATTGTACACAATCAAACAAACTCTTTAGAGTAGATAATGTTATGAAAGCCTATTTTTGACAATTTAGGCTCGATCATATAAATAAAAATAGGATCAACAGAAAATAATTTTTGATGTCAATAATTATGAATCATTGTCAATCTGTCAATCCTATCTCTTTAGTAAGATGATCAAGTCACCTTTTGCTGGAAAAGGTGAACGAGCCAATGATATTCTGAATCTGATACATACTGATGTATTGGATCTACGAATATATTTTTTATAAATTTAGATTATTTAAAATATTTAAATAATTTCATAATAAGGTAGAGAAATGAATTAGGAAGAGCATTAAAACTCTTCGATCAGACCAAAGAGGAGAAAGCTCTTTCGGTGAGTTTTTGACATATCTAAAGGAGAATAGGATTCTCTCTTATTAGAATCGACTTTGTTAGACATAGTTCGATCCATGATAGAGTTTAAAAGTCTGTCAGTTTCTTTTTAAGGTTATACTCTTGAGACTACTTGTTATGTTCTGAACTGGATTCTAAATTAATCAGTCGCAAAGACTCCATATGAGATATGGACTAGGCATAAGCCGATACTTTCTTACCTTGAGATTTGAGAGTGTTTGTTTTATGTCGAGCATTTGCAGACTGATTAGCATGGATCCTGATCCTATATATATTATTTTATAGGATAACCAAAAAATCTAGGGGATATAACTTCTACCTTGCTAAAAAGCAAAAGTTATTTGGGATTCCTTTTAGAAAAGGAGTACCTTGGTGAAGATATTGATGCCTTTAATGTAGAACTTATGAAGTTTGACAGGTAGAAGAACCAACATAATCTAGTGAACTTATAGAATCGAATTTGATTAGATCAAATCTGAAACCTATTGTAGAGGCACCATTAAGGAGATCCGATAGAGTTCCACGTCCATCGGATAGATATTTTGATTTCTAATTTTTGGATGTGATCCTGTTGAGCTCGATGAGAATAATAAAGATTTGATCACCTATATGGATGCCATACAGAGGTTCAACTCTGAATAATGGCTTGAAGCCATAGATCTGAAATGGAGTCCATGAAGGTCAATGGTGTATGCACACTCATTGATCTACTCAAAGGGGTAATGCCCATAGAGTGTAAGTGCATCTCCAATAGGATCAGAGTAGCGCAGATAAGAAGGTGAAGATCTACAAAGCTCATCTAGTTGCCTAAGAATATTGTCAATATTATGGTATTGACCATAATGAGATATTTTTTCTTGTGGCAATACTAAATATTTTGGAGTTGAAACGTGCATTTTGATAAGTGATCAAAATGCATGGTTTCGTTGAGAATAAAGAAGAATCTTGAAAATATAAATGGGTTAATAGTTCTATGAGTGTATTTCTTATCTTGTATGTGAATGAAATTCTCTTAATTGAGAATGACATTCCATACATTCAGGGAATAAAAATTTTACTAATATACTATTCTCCATAAAGGACTTTGAGAAAAGCATCTCTCATCTTAGTGATAAAGATCTATAAAGATAGATCTAAGAGGTTGCTTGGATTTTTTCAGTCTAACATACATTGAGTGTTTATGAGTAGAATTTATTCTATCATTACACTATGTATGAGATCGAATATAGTATACTCACTAAGGTAGTGAGTGGATACTTGCAAGATCCGGATTAGAATCACTGGTAGGACATCCTTAGGTATTTAAGAAATACTAAGGATCGATGATTCGGTTATAGAGAATCTGACTTAAAACTTATAGAATTTGATTTCAATTTTTAGTTGGATATAATAATAGCAAGAATATGTCAGAATACATCCTTACCTTAAATAATGGAGCAATCTGCTAGAAAGGTTCCAAGCAAAAAAATATAGCCAAATTCAAATTGTGAGGCAGAATGCATTGCAACATTCAATGCTTGCAAAGAAGCTATGTGATTGTATAGATTCACTAGCAAGCTAGGAGTGGCACCCTCCGATGATGGTCCTATTGTATTGTACAGTACTGGAGCGATAGCTCGTACCAAAAAGCCAAAGTCCCATTAGCTTACCAAGCATTTTGCATCACTACCATCTTATTTGAAAAATCTATTAAGATGATGTCAATCTTTAGAAGATTGATGGAAAGGAGAAGTTGACCAATCTATTTACTAAAGCCTCGATAACCAGGAGTTCTGAGATGATAAATCGAAGATGGGTATATGATACTATACTGATTGGCTATAGTCTAAGTAAAAGTTGTTGGAAATTATGTCCTAAAGCCAATCGTTGGATGATTGCACTGATTATAAATATATATGAATTAATCAATAATAAAAGTTATTTGATATTTTTCATCATAAGACTATATCTTCTAATGAACTCCTATATTGTGATGAAGTCCTTAGGACTACTTTGATCGATAAAGAAGAATTTATCGTGTAGTCCTTAAACTGATTCACAACCAAATGATATTCTATTACTAGGATGGTAGCGATATCAAGTGTAGGTCATTGTGTGCCATATGCATTAGTTGTCCTTGTAACCAAATGATATGGAGATACTGGTATGACATGCAGGTGAGATGTAGGGGTACATCATCACTGAATATGACCAACTGCGGAGCACTCTACTGTCAAGGGTAGCTCGCAAAGGATATGGGTATAAATATTCCTCCGATCTGAGATCGCTATGATGACTTACAAGCAACTCACTATACTTTGATGTCAGACTAACTAAATTTTTAATTTAATGATGAAAAGTTTTTGGGTACAGTCAAGTACTTGTCAAGTCAGTGCATGAGTCAAGATGGGATTGACCTCTCCGAATTAGTAGGAGATATGCATCAGTGTATTTCAATTTAGCAAAACTTGAGTCTGGGTAATCCATGTGATGGATTTGAAAAAGATTGAAATATAATATGGATGACTTATCTAGGATTGACAGTTAAATCTTATATTATTCTCGAGTATTAAGATCAAAGGGATGAATTATACGGTAACCATACGCCAATAGGTTCTTGAATGTTGCTTCATCTTCATTCGACCTATCCGGATGTTGGGTCACCATTGCTAGATGGTTACATCGATTGGTCTAGAAAGGTCTTCCTGTGCTACCGGCTTAGATTCGAACCTATGGGGTCACACTCAAAAGAAGTTTCTAACTGATCATGTGGCTGATCAACGATTGAGAATCGTTCAAGGGCTTAATCGTCAATTTGATTGATGGTTAACCTTTTATAAAAATTATAATAAATTATTTTACCAAGTATTAGTGAATTAATAGAAGATTAATTAATAATTATATTACTGATTAGCTCAATTTAATTGAGCAAAGAGGATTAAATAAAATCTAATTGAATTGGATTCAATTAGATTTGACTTGATTAGGTTATGAGATGACCTAATCGCTAAGGAAAAATTATCTCTGATTTGATCAAGACTTTGGCTCAATCAATTTTTAATTTGATTAAAATTTGATTAAAAATTTATGAACCTAATTAGATTAGATTTTATATATTTTATTTGGGCTAAACCAGATATGATTTGCTTTGGATTCAAATAAGGAAATTAAGAGTCCTTATTGGAATAGGACTCTTCTCCCTGCGCCAACCCAGTTTGCATGCCATATATCTCCATGTACAAAATTATTTTGTATAATTTTTTTTCACACCAAAGAGTCCTTTCTTTTCTACATCTCACATCCAAATTTGATTTAGTTTTGATAAAAGAAAGATTTTAAAATTAAATTTTAAAATATTCCTTATCAGGAGAATCTATTCTCATCCAGATCAACCTCTCCATGCCAATAAATTTTTTTCTTCTTATATGTGTGATATTTTAAAGAGATTTTTCATGAAAGATTAGTTTATTGTAAAAAAATATGGGAAGGGGCATCTCATATTTTTTTGGTATGTTTTGGGATGTGGAGTTGTGAAAGGAGACGGAATCATGTAAGAGTTCAGGATCACTAGGACTCTTCATTCCATCTCCTTACATGCGTATAAAAGGAGCTTTTATGGTTTCTTTTGTGTGTGTAAGATACCAGAAGAGAGGTATTCATGTGAAAAAAGTTTGAACATGGTTCATGATGTGAAAAATAGAGAGGAGGGTCCTCTCTCTTATGGTGCACACAAAAATCTAAATTTCAGATGTTTGATTTTAAGAGTTTGGAAAGAGAAAATAAATTAAAAAAAAATATTTTCTTCTCCATCTTTCTTTCACCTCTTCATCTACTTTAAAAGTACATATTTAATCTCTGAAAAGATTCTAAAAATTTGAAGAAAAAATTCATATCGATCAAGAAGAAGATCTTCGTGCGAGCTAGCACTCTCGAGAAGACCGATCAGATTGAAGCTTTGAGTGGATTTTTCATAGAGGTCAGATGTGTGTGCGGCTGTGAGCAATCAGCAAGGACCTTCTCTACCATATCTCTCAACAGCGGTGATCATCAATCCATGCTCAGATATCGAGTTCTGAACTCAGATTAGAAATAGATGTGATCTACTGCTCATATGCATGCATGCTAATTTTATCTTCAGATTATTTCAGATTTTATATGCAACATAATATGTCATAGATCCTAGAGTAAGTTAATTTGATCATTAGATCATATGCATATTAGATTAATTTGATTAATCTAATTATCTTTTGCTATAATTTTTTCAAAAAATTTTTAAAATACATGCATGAAATCGCCTATGCATTCCAACATCATGGTCTCTTAATAACGTATCATTTGGTCATGAACATATTTAAGAACTATTCGATAAATCCTCCTTTATCGATTGTCATATAGTTCTAAGGATTTCATCACAATACATGAGTTCTATCAAAGAAGATGTACACCTTGTGATGAATAATGCCAAATAATTTTTATTAATTCATAATTCATATATAAGTTATAAAGAGCATAATCGTCTAAATAATTAATTTTAGGACACATTTCCTAACAACTCCCACTTGGATTAAAATCAATCGGTATAGTATCTAATACCATTTTTCTTTTAAGTTCATCAAACTCTTTGATTTTGAAGGTTTTAGCAAATGGGTCGGTCAAGTTCTCCTTTTCGTCGATCTTCTAAAGATAGACGTAACCTTGATCCACAACCTCTCGTACAAGATGATAGCGATGCAGGGTGTGTTTGCTTCTCTAGTGGGATTACTATTCATTAGCCTGAGCTATGGCTCCAGTGTTGTCACAATACAGCAAGTCTGGACCATCAATGGAGGGTGCCACTCCAATACTTGTTAATGAACTTCTACAACCAAACTACTTCCTTGCAGCATTGAATGTCGTAATGTACTCTACCTTGCAAACAGAATCGCCTACAATGAACTAGCCAAAACTTTTTCAGCATATCGCTCCTCCATTTAGGGTAAACACATAACCCGACATACTTTTTCCATCATCATGATCTATTTGAAATTGGAATCAACACATCCCACAAGTTTCAAGTCAATGTCTCTATAGATTAGCCATTGGACCTTTTAGTATTTCTCAAATACTTAAGAGTTGTCTCTACAACCTTCCAATGATTTTCATCCAAATCAGTCTGGTACCTACTCACTACCTCTAGTGAGTATACCATATCCGATCTCGTACATATCATGGCATACATGATAGATCTCATTGTCAAAACATATGAAACTCTACTTATACACTCTTTCTCTTAAGAAGTTGTCGAACAATCCTTCTTAGAGACAGTAATTTCATGATCTATTGGGAAACAGCTTTTCTTGAAATTTTCCATGCTAAACCTTTTTAGCATGATATCTATGTTCGTGGATTGGACAATCCAAGCAACCTTTTAGATCTATCCTTATAGATCATTATCTCTAAGATGTAGGATGCTTCTTCTAAATCTTTCATGGAGAACTGTGATGACAGCCACAGCTTTATCTTTACAAAGTAGGAATGTCATTTTCTATTCACAATATGTCATCCACATACCGTACAAAAAAGATGATTATAGAACCATTAGCTTATTTATAAATATATAGTTCTTCTTCTTCCTAACAAAGCCATACGTTTTGATCTTATCAAAATGTATGTTCCAACTCTGAGACCATTGTCACAGGAACATCTCATCATAGTCAACACTATAATATTGACAATATCTCTTGATAACCAAATAGACTTTACAGATCTCCATCTTTCCATCTGCACCTCTTTTTTCTTTTAAAAATCCAACTACACCTTATGGGTTTTATCCCTTCGGATAGATCAACTAGTGTCTATACACCAATGATCTTCATAGACTCTATCTTAGATTTCAAGGTATCAAGCCACTTGTTAGAGTCGAATCTCTGCATGGCATCCATGTAGGCGATCAGATTTTCTCATTCTCATCTAGTTCAACAGGATCACCATCCTAGACCAACAAACGATGGTTTCTGATCGGATCTCCTTCAAAGTGCCTCAACAATGGGCTCTGAGTTTGACCTAATCAAATTTGATTTTATATTTTCACTTGTCTGTATCAGTTCTTCTACCTTTCGAACTTCCTCAAGTTCAACCTTAGTGGCATTAATTCCTTCTATAAAGAGCTTCTTTTCTAAAAAGAATATCCTATTACTGACCAACATCTTTTATTCTTTAGCAAGGTAGAAGTAGTATATCCTAGACTTCTTAGAATATCCTACAAATATGCACTTATCGGATCAAGGTCTAAGCTTGTCGATCTATAAATATTTTACAAAAAATTGAACAACCCCTAACCCTAAAGTAAGAGGGTATCGATCTATACTTAGTCCATATCTCATATAAAGTTTTTTATGATCGATTTGCTCGAAACATTATTCAGAACATAACAAACAATCTTAAGAGCATAACCCCAAAATAGATCGACAGACTCACAAACCCTATCATGGACCGAACTATATCTAACAGAGTTTGATTCTTCTTCCCAAGAGATATTCATTGTGAGAGAATCTCATTCTCTTCTAGATATGTCAAAAATTCATTGAAAAGGTATTCATCTCTTTGATCAGACCGAAGAGTTCTAATAGTCTTCGCAGTTTGTTTTACTACTTTATTATAGAATCATTTGAACATTTCAAATAATTTAGGCTTGTGCTTCATAAGATAGACGTACCCATATCTCGATAGGTCATCATAAATATAATGAAGTAGTAATACCCTCCTCTGGCTCCTACGTTCATAGGTCCACATACATCATTATGTACTAGACCTAGAACATTACTTGCTCATTCATGTTTTCAGTAAAGAGTGACTTTGTCATCTTCCCAAGAGCACAGGACTCATATGTTAGCAATAATTCACAATCACTAATTTCAAGGACAATCTCCTTGATTAACCTGTCTATCCTGTTCCTATTTATATGATCGAGCCTATAATGCCAAAGATAGATATTAGTGACAATATCTATTCTAGAGTATTTGTTCAATGTGTATATTATAGTAACAGGTTATAATGTTATGTTTTAATTATCCACATATAATCGTGACACCATTCATAATGATATCACAAATTTTTTTTTATTGAAAAATTATAACCATCCTTGGCCAAAAGGCCTATGGAAACAATATTCATAAGGAAAGATGGACAATAATGACAATCATCTAAAATAATGACATTTAAATTGAGAATAAGCTAAACTTTTTCTATAGCTAAAATTGAAACAGCTCTTCCATCTCCAATATTCAGGAATCATTCGCTATTCTTAAATTTTCTACTGACTTGAAGCCCTTGCAACAAATTGCTGATATGAATCGAACTTTCAGTATCTAATATCCAGGTAGTAGTTGAAGCAAAAATTTAGTGCAGGGGCAAAATGGTAATTTTAAAACTTTTTCAAAATTACTATTTTACAGTGGAATTATTAATTAATCTCATTAATTAATACTAATTAACCCTACACTAGGATCTAAATATGATACAACAGCATGCATTTAAATTTGAAATTCAAATTTGAATCAGTAAACATTTTACAGTGCTGTGTTCAGAACACATCACCTTTTGCGGGTAGTCGATCACCGCAATCTGATCACCGTCGGGGGCCTCTGATCATCACATTGCAGCCACACAAATATCTGGCCTCTGCGGATCATCCACACGAAGCTCCCGTCTAATCAGCTCCTCATGAATGCTAGTTCATGATTTCACCCTTTTGATGGCAGATGTTGATCGAACTCCTTCGATTGATGTGTGCTGACTTCTCGGATGCTCTGGATCATCTGCACAGTTGTTTGAGAGGCTGATGGATCTCTCCCTGAAATTTGATGGACTCACGACACTCGTGGCACACCAATCTCACTTTCCGAACCCTAGGTAGAAACCCTAGGGTACACACCAAAAACCCTGCGCCCAATTTTCTCTCTTTTCTTTCTTTTTCTCTCGGAAGGTTTTGGACCTTCACCTTGCGCAGAAGTCTTTCTCACGCCCCAAAATTTCTCTCCTAAAATTTCTATGCACGTCCCACCTTTCTCCTCTTTTTAAAACAATGTCGAACGTGTCTTATCCGCGTGAGAGGATAAAGACAAGAGGTTACACATTTGAATTCAAATCAAATTTGAATTCAAACGAAAACCAACTTATCCCTATCCTTTTGGGCGTGAGAAGAGAAGGGGCGTGGCTCTTTGTGCATGGAAAATGTTTTACGAGAAACCTTTTCTCGTGTAAGTAATGTGGCGCACAAAATGGATAAGGATGAAAGGGCAAGTGATAAGTTATCCATTCAAATTCAAACATGCTTTGAATTTGAATGGCTAACTAATTATTTTATCCATCCATATGGCGCACAAATGAGGGTGTGGGGAAGGGTTTTGCGTGAGAAAAATTTCATCAGAAGTTTCTTCTCGTGAATACAAATGGGTGCAAGGAAGTTGGGTGTCGCAGAAAATTTAAAACAAGGTGGTTTGATTCAAATTGAGCCAACCTAGTTTAAAATAGGTTAAGCACAATTAGACCAGATTAAACCCAACATAATTAGGTTTAATTAGGCTCAATAAAATCTTAATCAAATTAGAAATTAACTAAACCTAACCCCTGATCAAATCAGGGACTAAACCACCTTAGCGATTAGGTCAACATTTAACCTAATCGGGTCAATCCAAACTGAATCCAATTCAATTGGACTTGATCCAAAAATAATTACTCAATCAAATTGAGTTAATTAGTGATTAAATCACTAATTAAACCTCTCATAAATATTGAGTCTAAATCTGATGGGCAATCAGGCATCAGAGACCATCGATATGAAACCCTGATCAAAGAGTTCAAATTTCAAATTCAAAATTTAAAATTCAAAATTTTGACCCCGATACCCAAAATATGTGGAACTCATGATTAGAGAATCTTAATTCTCAATCATAGAGTCCCAGATAGATAAGACTCATAATCAGCCATCAGATCAGAAAGGAACCTCTAATGTGTGTGACCCCGCAGGTTCGAACCTAAGCCGGTAGCACAGGAACCAATTTCTGTACTAATCGAAGTGACCATCTAGCAATGGTACCCGACGATCGGATAGATCGAATAATCGCAATTGCAACATTCAGAACCTACGTGAATATGGTTACCGTATAATTCATCCCTTTTGACCCCTGTGTTTAGGACGACTCAGGGTTAAACTGTCAACCCTGATGATATCATCCGAATCGTGCTCAACTCAATTAGTCCTGTGACTCCTCACTAGGACTACCCTGGCCAAGGTTTTGCTAAATTGAAACACGACTGTACACAGCTCCTAAACTGGAGTGGTCAATCCCATCTTGACACACGCACCGACAAGTCAAGTACTTGACTACACCCAGCAATCTTCCGTCACTGAATTAGAAATTCAGGTAGTCCAGTGCCTAAGTGCAGTGAGTTGCTTGCAAGTCACCATGGCGGTCTCAGGTCGGAGGGACATTTATACCCATATCCCATCGGAGCAAATCTTGACAGCAGAAATAGCTCCGGAGTTGGTCACGTTCAGTGCAGATGTACCATTATATCTCACCTGTATGCCATACCAGTGTCTCCACACTCTTTGGTTATGAGGACAACCAACCCATATGGCACACAACGACCTATGCTCGATAAACATTATCGTCCTTGGTAACAACGTATCATTTGGTCGCGAACATGTTTAAGGACTAAGCGACAAATCCTCCTTTATCGAGTCTAAATAGTCCTAAGGACTTCACCACCACACAGGAGTTCATTAGAAGATGAAATATTTGTGATGAAAAAATATCAAAATAATTTTTATTTATTTATAATTCATGTTCTAATACAAAAAGGAGCACAACCGTCAACAGGCTGACGATTGACTTTGGGACACTATTCCCAACAATCTCCCACTTGGCCTAAAGCCCATCGGTGCAGTATCTAATACCCATCTTCGACTTGTAGTCGTTGAACTCCTTCACCGCAATGGCTTTAGTGAATGGGTCGGCCAGGTTCTCCTTCCTGTCGATCTTCTAAAGGTCGACGTCACCTCGATCCACGATCTCTCGGATGAGATGGTAGCGGCGCAGAATATGCTTCGTCCACTGGTGTGCCTTTGGTTCCTTCACCTGAGCAATGGCTCCATAGCTGTCGCAGTAGAGCAGAACTGGACCAACAAGAGAGGGTGCTACTCCGAGCTCGGTGATGAATTTCCTCAGCCACACCGCTTCTTTGGCAGCATCTGATGCAGCAATATACTCCGCCTCGCATACTGAATCAGCCACAGTGTGCTGCTTGGAACTCTTCCAGCAGACAGCCCCACCATTAAGGGTAAAAATAAATCCTGACACACTCTTGCTATCATCGCGATCAGACTGGAAACTAGAGTCTGTAAACCCTATAAGTCTCAAGTCTGATTCACCATATATAAGCCACTGGTCCTTAGTATATCTTAAATACTTCAGGATGGTTTTAACAACCTTCCAGTGATTCTCTCCTGGATCAGATTGGTATGTACTCACTACCCCTAGTGAGTATGCCACATCTGGTCATGTACATGTCATGGCGTATATGATAGATCCCACTGCCGAAGCATATGGAATCCTACCCATACGCTCTCTCTCTTGAGGTGTTATCGGACAATCCCTCTTCGAGAGAGAAATTCCATG